>NC_134495.1:3808985-4065117 GCF_040206685.1 Ascaphus truei
CAGGGGAGGGGGGAGAGGCAGAAGTTGCAGAAGTTGTTGCTGTAGCTGAGAGAAGCTGCAGTGTCTGCTGCTGTGCTGGTGCTGGGCCTGGAGTCCTGTCCCAGGTGGCACTGCATGGAAGGGCAGGGGAAATCTCTGCAAGGAGGTCCCTGCAACTAGGTGTGCAGGGTATCCCCAGTGTTCCCCGTTTGGGGTATGTGTGTGTTGTCTGTTTTATGTCAGCTTGTTCATGGCCCTTGCAGAAGATACAGTAAGGCAAAAATAACACAAAGATATTGTACATCACTAACTATTTCAATATTTATAGCATTGTGGTCCAGCGCCAGAAGGTGTCGTATGCAGAAGGCTGTTCAGTAAAAATGGGCCTATATGGACACAAATGAGATATCCTCAATACAGTTAATGATATTAAAAGGTGCAATATCTGCAGGGGGAGAGGCTCGCTGCAGGGGAAGGGGGGAGAGGCTCCCTGCAGGGGAAGGGGGAGAGGCTCGCTGCAGGGGAGGGGGGTGAGGCTCGCTTCAGGGGAGGGGGGGAGAGGCTCGCTGCAGGGGAAGGGGGGGAGAGGCTCCCTGCAGGGGAAGGGGGAGAGGCTCGCTGCAGGGGAGGGGGGTGAGGCTCGCTTCAGGGGAGGGGGGAGAGGCTCGCTGCAGGGGAAGGGGGAGAGGCTCGCCGCAGAGGAAGGGGGGGAGAGACTCCCTGCAGGGGAAGGGGGTGAGGCTCGCTTCAGGGGAGGGGGGAGAGGCTCACTGCAGGGGAAGGGGGAGAGGTTCGCTGCAGGGGAAGGGGGGGAGAGGCTCGCTTCAGGGGAGGGGGGTGAGGCTCCCTGCAGGGGGAGGGGGGGGTGAGGCTCGCTGCAGGGGAAGGGGGAGAGGCTCGCCGCAGGGGAAGGGGGGGAGAGACTCCCTGCAGGGGAAGGGGGAGAGGCTCGCTGCAGGGGAGGGGGGGAGAGGCTCGCTGCAGGGGAAGGAAGAAAGAGGCTCGCTGCAGGGGAAGGGGGAGAGGCTCGCTGCAGGGGAAGGAAGAGAGAGACTCGCTGCAGGGGAAGGGGGGAGAGGCTCGCTGCAGGGGAAAGGGGAGAGGCTCGCTGCAGGGGAAGGGGGGGGAGAGACTCCTTGCAGGGGAAGGGGGAGAGGCTCGCTGCAGGGGAGGGGGGAGAGGCTCGCTGCAGGGGAAGGAAGAGAGAGGCTCGCTGCAGGGGAATGGGGAGAGGCTCGCTGCAGGGGAAGGGGGGGGAGAGACTCCCTGCAGGGGAAGGGGGAGAGGCTCGCTGCAGGGGAGGGGGGAGAGGCTCGCTGCAGGGGAAGGAAGAGAGAGGCTCGCTGCAGGGGAAGGGGGAGAGGCTCGCTGCAGGGGAAGGGGGGGGAGATACTCCCTGCAGGGGAAGGGGGGAGAGGCTCGCTGCAGGGGAGGGGGGGAGAGGCTCGCTGCAGGGGAAGGAAGAGAGAGGCTCGCTGCAGGGGAGGGGGGAGAGGCTTGCTGCAGGGGAGGGGGGAGAGGCTCGCTGCAGGGGAAGGAAGAGAGAGGCTCGCTGCAGGGGAAGGAAGAGAGAGGCTTGCTGCAGGGGAGGGGGGAGAGGCTCGCTTCAAGGGAGGGGGGGAGAGGCTCGCTGCAGGGGAGGGGGGAGAGGCTCGCTGCAGGGGAAGGGGGGGGAGAGGCTCGCTGCAGGGGAGGGGGGAGAGGCAGAAGTTGCAGAAGTTGTTGCTGTAGCTGAGAGAAGCTGCAGTGTCTGCTGCTGTGCTGGTGCTGGGCCTGGAGTCCTGTCCCAGGTGGCACTGCATGGAAGGGCAGGGGAAATCTCTGCAAGGAGGTCCCTGCAACTAGGTGTGCAGGGTATCCCCAGTGTTCCCCGTTTGGTATGTGTGTGTTGTCTGTTTTATGTCAGTTGTGGATAACTTTTTTCCAAGAAATTAATTTGATAAACTCTTGTGTTTCTGTCTGGTGAGTTGAATCCCTGGTATTAGTCCCGGTCTCCCGTGTCAGCCTGTCCCTCCCGGAACACGGCGAGTTGAATCCCTGGTATTTGTCCCGGTCTCCCGTGACAATCACCCAGATGTGACCCCTTGAACATGTCGTTGGAATGTGTTCTTTTTGGTATGAGGAGGGATTTCCCCTTTTTAGCAGAGATGGATGAAAGCTTTGTCCAATCTCACAAATGTATATATTTGGCCATAATCACCAACTGGCCGAGGTTCAAGTGTGATGATACCAGAGCAGGGCTGGCCAACGCCAGTCCTCAAGTGCCACAAACAGGTCAGGTTTTCAGGATATCCCAGCTTCAGCACAGGTGGCTCAATCAGAGGCTCCGTCTTCGACTAAGCAACTGAATGAGCTATCTGTGCTGAAGCAGGGATATCCTGAAAACCTGACCCATTGGGGGGGCTTGTGGACTGGAGTTGGCCGCCTCTGTACTAGAGGGTATAGGGAGCATTTTTATTTTCATACCCAGAGCACCCCGACTTTTTCATTTACAATCTTACAATTCCATTTGAAATAAAAAGAGCATTATTTTAAAGCCCCAGCCCAAGCTGCCCCCCCCCCCCCCCGTAATATGTGCATCAACACAATGCACACAATGAGAAATAATTCGCTAAATTGCCGATCGATCTGATCTCCTGTGATCGATCGGCGAAGATTCGGCTCGGGGGTTCACTAAATGGCTGCAGAGTGTAGTATTGACTCAGGATCTGTGACTTTGTAAATGGTTGCTATAGAAACAAGAAAAGCTTGTTACATTATAAATGTCATTCAGAGTTTAAAAAAAGCAAGTATTTTCTCATAGCAAAGAACTGATTTATAAAAAAAAGAAACAATACTGCAGCATTAATGTAAGGCTGCGCTTATAGTGCCTTGCGATGGCGACATGACGTCGCTCCGAAACAAATCCATTTACTCCGTCGCAAGCTCTTATAGTAAGCGCGATGGAGCGACGGAGCGACCAAAAATTTTGAAGCCGGGTAAATTTGATTTTTTAGAGACAGTCGCCACGTGACTGTCTCTAAACCAATCACATTGCGCGGCCCCGCCCCTTTTAGTGACGTCACTGGCCTTGTCGCCAGCGACGTCGCTAAAAATCAAATTACAACTTTCGCCAGTGGCGATGGCGACGGTTGACGCCATCGTTCGCGTCTTCATTGCCAGCACTATAAGCGCGGCCTTAGGCTGCGTTCAGACAGGATGCGATGCGCCGCACGTTAACGCCGCTGTACTTGAAAAAGACAACTGAAGTTGTAATTTCAAGCGGCAGAAGCGTCACGTGTACTTCGCCAGCCAATCACAAACACACACACACTTTGTTTCTTTTTTAAAAATTAAATGGCTGACGTGGTCCCGCCTCCAATCGCGTCATTCTGTCTGCTGGGCATGAGCACACATCGCCCAGCAGAGAGGCGCGCGGACGCGCGGTCGTGTAGCAGCCTGTCTGAGCTCAGCCTAAGGCTGCGCTTATAGTGCCGGCGATGGCGACAGCGACGCGACGTCAAAACAAATGCATTGCCGCTATCGCGTGCGCTTATAGTAAGCGCGACGGAGTGACTGCTTGGTCGCGATCGCTGGAAGTCATCTCTATTTGATTTTTCCAGCGGCCGCAGCCTGACGTCGCCGGCGCTATAAGCGCAGCCTTGGTACTCCAAACCCTGCTTGCTAATTTCATGAATGACATTTCTCAACACTATATGTATCCATTCCAAGTAGATGAGTTTTTAAAAAGGCTCTGAGAGTGCAGATGGCTGCTGATACTCAATTTATTTTTCATTATCATAGGTTTTGCTTGTCTGGCAGGCAGACTGAAAAACTAATTATTTTGTTCCTTGGGTATCTGTCTTAATCAGCTTAGCCTGCCTTCTCTGCTGTTCTAGATCTATCTGCATGAAGGCCCCCGTGTCTCCCATTTATTCCGCTTGAACTCTGCGGCACTTCTCAGAAGTCTCCCAAAGTGGGACTTTGCTTTCCATGAGGAGGATGGAACCAACACAGAGATTAACTTCCAACACGAAGTCATCCAACTCCAGTCCTCAAGGGCCACCGACAGGTCGGGTTTTAAGGATATGCCCTGCTTCAGCACAGGTGGTACAGTCATTGACTGAGCCCCTGATTGTGCCACCTGTGCTGAAGCAGGGATGTCTTTAAAACCTGACCTGTCGCTTGCTCTTGAGGACTGGAGTTGGCCGCCCCAGATCTACAGATAGAATAGTGTAGGGGCTTATATAGGGTCCTATTCAAGTGTGTGTGTGTGTGTGTGTGTGTGTGTGTGTGTGTGTGTGTGTGTGTGTGTGTGTGTGTGTGTGTGTGTGTGTGTGTGTGTGTGTGTGTGTGTGTGTGTGCTACCAAATGAGTATGATATGGAATATCAGTATCTGGATAAAGAGACATTGGGGGGTCATTTATCAGTGCCTCCTAGCTGCAAAACGTGGGCAGAAATACTGCACCAGATTTATAAGAGAAACTTGTATTTGGAAAATGCTAATCACTGAAACCAATGGGATTATTTTGCTAGATACATTTGGTGATGTCTTTTGCCCTGGCTGTGCCGCCTCTCTCTCGCCCTCTCTCTCGCTCCCTCTCTCTCGTTTTCTCTCTCGCCCTCTCTCTGGGTGGGGATCACGGCAGAGTTACTGTAGGTATGACTTAAATTAAAGCTTGTCATTTAGAATAAAAAGGGTTAAGCCTTAAGTTTGCTGCATAAATATAAGAATCAATGTTTCATAGCACAATCATAGCACAATCATAGCCCAATCATAGCACAATCATAGCACAATCATAGCACAATCATCCAGCCATCAGCAATGGCCAGTGAATTATCTAGGCCAGTGATTCTCAAACAGTTATCTCCAAGGGCGCACGTGGTGCTCTCTGAGAAACATCAAAATTCCTTTACAGACAGCTCTCTCCTGCAGTCTGTGCACTTCCCATCACTACTAATGGCTGATTTCCTGATCCAGCATTTTATAAATGGCACATGTACCGTACTGTATACAAAATTATATGAATGAACAGAGCAAGTGAAGTGTATGGTGGATCTCCAAATGATTATTAACAATGAAGTGGCCGCAGTATGGAAACGTTTGAGAAACCCTGATCTGGACACTAAAGTCCTGGAGCATCTGACGTTAAAGCTAATAGCTTTCACCCAGCAATTTCATAAATGAGCGCCCTTCACCTGCGTCCCATGGCCCAACCTTGCCTTGCGAGGGGCCTCTAAATGGTCCTTAGGCCATCTCCTTGTAACGCGTTCAGGCAGCGCAGTGCGCTGTTTCACACTGAAGCGCCCTTTTAGTGTAAGGTCCTGTAAATACAGTATACATGGTGCAGATGTTCTAAGTATTCACAATATGTTGACACTGCTATTACAGATGTAGCCAGACTTTGTGTCCCCGCTGCCGAAGAAAGCCGCGGCGGGAATGCTGCAGCGGCGGGAATGCTGCAGCGGTGGGAATGCTGCAGTGGCGGGAATGCTGCAGCGGCGGGAATGCTGCAGCGGCGGGAATGCTGCCGCGGCGGGAATGCTGCCGCAGCATCCTTCAGCATCTCTCGGCTGCAAGGACTAACACAGCGGGAGGTCCCGTACAGGAGTATGGACCCCACACAGGTTACCTCGGCTTTTACCGTCTCCGGAAACGCAGCATTTTGCTTTCTACTGGAGGCTCCAGTACTTATTTACAAATGTTAGAACAGGGGTGTGCAAACTTTTCCCCCTGCAACCCCCTGCATGCTGTCCCCCCCTGCGCCCCCCCCCCCCCCTTACCTTGGCTCCGGCGTGAAAGGACGCCGCAGGGTCACGTGACATCACTTTACCATGGTAACATGACATCATGTGACCCCGCAGCATCATTTGATGCCGCGTTACCATGACGGCGTGTCGCTGGAAGCCAAGGTAAGGTGAAGTTACAGAGGCCTCGCGCGGTTCCCGGCATTTCATTTAAATCCTTTGGAGAAGAGCGTGCGCACCCCTGCTGTAGAATGCACGCAATACGCATCTCGGTACCAATACTGCCCACCACTTTACCCCAGTTTGGAGGCTTGGATTTCAGAATCCCAAATACTCCCGCTAACACCCTGGCTGTTAGAACCATCCTCCTATCTCACAGTATATGAGCTTTTCATTGATCCTCACCGTAAAATTGTTCCAATCTTATGCCAATGCAATGTATGCGTATTACTGGCAGTTCAATCAGAGGTTACTCACGAATGAGCGTGTTATATTGTGAGTGGGCATTATGCCACCTGAACAGATGTGGAGGCTCCGCATACACGATCACACCTTTCATTTGGTGCATCATTAGCTTTTCAACAGAAAATGAGGAATATGGGCTCTGGAATGCACAAGCATACTGTACTTCCAGACCACACTCGTTTGTCTGTGTGTATATATGTATACATTTTCTTTATCAATGTTTTGAATGCAAGACTCGTAAAGACCGGACTGATGTTTTTATATCTAAAAAAAACAGAGAGGAATTTTAAAACACCACAATCTATATCAATTGTAAAATGGACCATGTGGTGTCGCCTGGAATGTCCTTGTGGACTTTTAACCAGACCATTAAAAATGAGGATTTTAGAACATTTATATATACGGAATATTGAAAAAGATTTGGTATCTCCGCGTCCCAAGGCATTTCCAGATTCCCCATGGTTCCAATTCTTCAAAAACTAAGTATATTGGTATCGATCCCGTTCAACCGTGGGGCAAAAAGGTTCAACAATGGTCCCACCATGAGACGTACTGGGGATACATGTTGGGAACTCTCCAAACATCAAGGATTACATAGATATCGACCTGAACTCCTTTATAGAATAATACTCAGTTTCGCTGTTAGAAATATTTCTAGAATAGTTCCGTTTCGGACACAATTTCTGCTTTTAGGTTCTAGTTTTGTTTTTCTTTTAGGGTCTTTTGATTCTCTTTTGTTTCCTCAATATGTTTAATGTAATTTATTATTCATTTTATTTCACTTGTGCATTAGATGGGAAGAGCATTTCTCACTTACAAATAATAATAATAATAGCATGTTCTTGTATAGCGCTACTATTTTTACGTAGCGCTTTACAGAGACATTTTGCAGGCACAGGTCCCTTCCCCATGGAGCTTACAATCTATGTTTTTGGTGCCTGATGCACAGGGAGATAAGGTGACTTGCCCAAGGTGACACGGAGGCTCCCCTGCTTCAAACTCTCAGTTTTTACTCACTGAGCCACTCTCCTTAAATCACACAGTGAATTAAATAAGTATATATATCTTCTGATTCACTGTATATAGATTTATACATTTATGAATTTATTTCCTATGGAAATGTAAATTGATATTTTTGCAATTCTAGTCTTATATGATGGATAGACTCTGTATGAGTTTGACAAAAAAATGATAATACTTTTTTTACATCATTCTTTGATTTTTCTCTAAATGCAATTGCTGCAGACGGATTTTTTACCCTTTGTATGGAGTCTATAGATCAGGGTGCGCAAACGGAGGGGGGGGGGGGATCCCCTGCTTTCGCTGCATGAAGCATAAACACGTGGCCCTTTTTATGTTGTTAATTATAGCAGTAAGAGTAGATCATTGTGGGAGATTTACTGTGGTAAACGTAGCGACGAATGGCTTTTTATTTCAGCGTAGACCCGCCTCCCGCGCACCCCTGAGGAAGCCGTCACAGGAACGGAGAAACGCGCTGGACGCCATCTTGGATCCGGGCGAGCGGTGCCGTCACACACCTAACCTCACGATACCGCCGAGCCCCCTCCCGTGATCTCCTGAAGTGCCGGAGCAGACACTGATGCAGACGCCGGTTGGAGGAAAGTCCCGACAGATCGCGGACCCCCAGCTCTGGATCTTTTCAAAGCTTATTACAAAGCTAACAGATTGTGAGTTTAACCCTTTTCATTCTTCAATCCTGCTTTTAATTATGAAACCTCTTGCGCTATGTTCTTGGGTGTTTTTCTTGCGCTTATTTTTTGTAGCTTTACATTTGAACCACGCGTGGTAAAGAGGACCACGACACTACAAGCAGCACAAAACGTTCCATGGAGATTCCCCACCAGGCCCGCAGACAGGTTTCCTGGGGCCCAGGACTAGGGTTTCATCCGGGCTCCCCCACCCCATGACAGCGGGCTTGCAAGCCCCCCTTTCTTACCTCCTCACGAGCCCCCTCCTCTATCCTCCTCACGAGCCCCCTCCCCTATCCCCCCTCACACCTCCTCACGAGCCCCCTCCCCTATCCCCCCTCACACCTCCTCACGAGCCCCCTCCCCTATCCCCCCTCACAACTCCTCACGAGCCCACTCCCCTATTCCCCCCCTCACACCTCCTCACGAGCCCCCTCCCCTATCCCCCCTCACACCTCCTCGCGAGCCCCCTCCCCTATCCCCCCTCACAACTCCTCACGAGCCCACTCCCCTATTCCCCCCCTCACACCTCCTCTCGAGCCCCCTCCCCTATCCCTCCTCACGAGCCCCCTCCCCTATTCCCCCCTCACACCTCCTCTCGAGCCCCCTCCCCTATTCCCCCCTCACACCTCCTCTCGAGCCCCCTCCTCTATCCCCCCTCACACCTCCTCTCGAGCCCCCTCCTCTATCCCTCCTCACAAGCCCCCTCCCCTATCCCCCTCACACCTCTTCACGAGCCCCCCCCTATCCCCCCTCACACCTCCTCACGAGCCCTCTCCTCTATCCCCCTCACACCTCACGAGCTCCCTCCTCTATCCCTCCTCACGAGCCCCCTCCTCTATCAACCCTCACGAGCCCCCTCCTCTATCCCCCCTCACACCTCCTCATGAGCCCCCTCCTCTATCTCCCTTCTCTATCCTTCCTCTTCTCATGTATTTCTCTTCCCCCCGCACTCTTTCCCGATTTCGTCTTTACTCACTCCCCAACCACACACACACACACACACACACACACACACACACACACACACACACACACACACACACACACACACACACACACACACACACACACACACACACACACACACACTACCCCTAAAAAATACAATACTCCCAACATACAAAATACAATACCCCCCACAAAAAAGAGAATCTTAGCCTGGCAGCGAGGGGCCCACAGCAGCTGTGGAGAGCCGGCGCCTGCAAACCAGAGGCAATACAGTCGGACACAAAACTTCCAGCGCTGGCCGGCCAGGTTTCCAGCAGGCGCCGGGCCCGGGACACTTGTCCCGGCTCTCCCCCCCTGTTGGCGGCCCTGTTCCCCACAATACCAAACAGAGCTTATTACAAGTAACTGGCTCTGTGGCTGGTTCTATGCGAGTAACTGTGAGATTACGCACTGCATGCGCCCGTTGGTGGCGTTTGAGGACTGGAGTTCAGAACCTCGGAATTCTATGTAAAGTGCTGCGTACGCTGTCAGCTCTCTATAAGAAAAAGTATTATAAATATATAAGAACTTGCCAGCCGCCTACATTTAACTTATTACAATGCCTGTGCCATTGTTTCACTTTGGTCTAGAAGGGACTGGACTTTACATTCTTCTGCTCTAATAAATAGCTTATGGCACCAAGTATGACACAAGAGTTGACTAAAGCATGGGAGGTATGTGCTTTAGATCATTACTTTTTACTTACCACAAAAACACAAAATTTCCGGATATCTGGTTTCTTATCTTATTTGGAAATACATAACTCTTATCATAATGAGACCAGATGATGCAGGGAGTTATAGTATATAGATTATAAAATTGATAAAAAAATGTTTTCATATAAATGTATAGATTTATTTATTCTGAAATGAAGAGGTCTCCGATAACGGGATGGTGTATTTTTCGTTTTGTGGCAATATCTGGTGTTCTTGCAAGGTTCTTAGATAATACTGGAAAAACAAAACAAATAAAGTGCGCAAAATTACTATTTCTATTGTTTATACCCTTCACCACCTTTGTGTTAAATATAAAGAATAATTCAACCTCTAAATCGATTGGTGATCTGCAGCTATGTGATTAGGGATATAAACCCTTAGGCAACTGAAACACAAAAAAAGACAACAGCGCAAACACCCATAGTGAAGTTTGTAAACATATATGAATATATATTGTTAGGGTATTATATCTGCGTACATCAGATAAGTAAGTTTACAGCATTTCATGTGCAATACTGCAATATATTGGTAACTCATGTATTGCACATGAAATGCTGTAAACTTACTTATCTGATGTACGCAGATATAATACCCTAACAATATATATTCATATATTTTTACAAACTTCACTATGGGCGTTTGCGCTGTTGTCTTTTTTTGTGTCTTAGATAATACTGTATGAGCTATTGTGGGGGGTGGGAGTGGGTTGTGGGAGTGTAGGGGTATAGTAGTTATTGATAAGTTGTTTTTTTCATGAATTATTGTATTTATATTGTTTCACGTTATTCGAAAACTAATAAAAAGATTTTAAAAAATAGTTTATGGGGGTTTAAACAGAGTCCTTTATGTCTCATTATAACGAATAATGAATGGATTGAAATTATTTTTCTTATATGGTTTTCTTCCTTTAAGCAAGTGGACAATTCCTGGCTTCATTATAAAGGACTCTACACTACTATAAACCATGAGTATGGTTTAAAAGTAGTCTCCCACTTTCTGAATACAAGAGGTAGACGGCACATGACACACAACACCTTTGTCACAGATCTACTCCAGTTTGTACTCACAAGGAACTATTTCCTTTTTAACAACAAGATATACCATCAGATAAGAGGTACCGCAATGGGAACCAAATGTGCCCCTACATATGCGAATCTCTGCCTGGGATGGTGGGAATCCCAGGTAGTCTTCACTGAGGAGATGGAGGAGTACACAGAACACATTGACCTCTGGGTCCGCTACATCCATGATGTGCTCATGTTGTGGCGAGGCCCAGAGGGAATCCTCAACAGATTCATTGACATACTCAATACCAATGTGTATAACCTACACCTAACTCTGGATCATGATAAAAACCATGTATGCTTTCTTGACCTACGTATCTCAAGGGGTGTAGATGGCACCTTAGATACCAGTGTATACAGAAAAGCCACAGCTACTAACAACCTTCTGGAGGCCTCTAGCCATCATCCTAGGTCACAGATCAATGGTATACCCACTGGCCAATTTCTTAGGATTCGGCGCAATTGCAGTACTGATCAAGAATTTGAAAAACAATCTCAGAGCATGACCCAACTATTCCTCGAAAGAGGGTATAGCAAGAAGAGCATTAAGAAGGCCTACAAAAGAGCCAAACATACGACTCGTAGGTCTCTTATAACAGACAAACCACACAAGTGATACGCTTCATTGGCACATTTAATAGAGAATGGCCTAGGGCACGTGCCATTCTCCAAAAGCACTGGCATATTTTGAGGGCAGACGAACTACTGAAAGGAGTCACCAAAGAATACCCATCAATGGCCAGTAGACGGGCACGCAATCTGCGTGACCTATTGGTCCACAGTTATTTTACTGAAAAAACATCAAGGACATGGCTACCACCTAAACCCACAGGGTCCTACACCTGTCAGAGGGGTAAGGCGTGCCAACATACGAAGATTACGAAACAGTTTACAAACTGGAATGATACCCAAACATATCAGTTCCGTACCTTCATTAACTTCCTAAGTGTTGGCGTTATATATCAAGGCATCTGTATCTGTGGGAAAAGCTACGTTGGTAAAACCAGACGCTGCCTAAAACAGCGAGTACCTGAACATATTGGCACAATAAGAATCAAAGCTGATAAACCTTTGTCCAGGCACATCAATTTATGTCATGGAGGGGACATTAGAGCCGTGAAATTTTGTGGGATCGACCATTTCACTAGTGGCCAAAGGATGGGGGACTGGGACACAGCCCCCCTCCAAAAAGAGTCCAAGTGGATCTATAAACTTGGAACATTAGCACCAAGAGTTCTGAATGAGGGGTACCTGTTTACCCCATTCATTTGATCTAGTAGCTAAGAGCATCTTACTTTACTCTATGCCAAGGGAATATGGACAACATACCCCTCTCCACCTCATATGTTCTGCCTATTTCACTAAATCAGAGATATCCACACTCCATGACTATATACTATTCCAGGCTTGGAAGCTTAAATTACCAGGGTGTCTCTGGAACCCTCAGGTTTCAATGAGTTGAACCTATGACCAATACACTGTTATCACCAGTAGTCATATTACTATTGTGTAACAAAGACCATCTACTACCCTTGAATTTTCAGAGGGATATACATGGTTTATTTCCCTCTGAACAACCTGACTGCATAATTCACTAATATACTACAATTATGCACCTAATACGAATAGGAATAGGTATATTATAATCTGTTCCGATCGTGTGCATACATTAGGATTTCTTGGCTGTGAATATAGACACAGGATTCCATACACGTATCTGGCACAGCAAGGGTTAACACTGAAGCTACTTACCTGGAGGACCTATAAATACCTGCTAGCCTGCAGGGTTCCCTCATCATTACTTGCAACTTGCCTTGAAGAAGCGTCTCTCGCGAAACGCGCGTCGGCTCAGTCTCAGACGTGCACGTGCAGGGATCGATCACCACCGCACCTGCCTGTCTCGCACGGCGAGCTGGTGCGGTTTCCTGCTCCTGCTCGATATAGGTTTTAATGTGTTCCGACGGACGTATATAAGCCTCCAATCTGACTAACAGGGACATTATTCTCTAAGATAAATGTACTGTAGCAAGACTGAGACACCATATCTCATCAGCCTGCATTGGGACACACTCCGGCTCCTGCTATTAAAAGTGAAGCGCAAGAGGAGCTTATCTCAATTAGGAGTATATATATGAGCATTTCTTTCCTAGGGGGTGTTGTTTCAAGTACATATTCATCATTGATCATAGCATCCGTTCACTCCAGGATCAGCTTTTATTTTAGCTGACCCACTACCTATGTTAAATGGTGTTCCAAGGACTAAGATATCATTACACCACCTCTGACCTAAAAGGATATTCCCTGCATGTGATACTAACCCCAGGATCCAAAAAAAGGGGGCTGCTATTGACGCTGTGATTACATAGCTAGTATCACTTTTTACAAGTTGTCCTGTAAGAGATTGTATATACTCAAATTGATCTATACCTACGGTGAAAACACACTGAGACACAGTCGGACACTGGCAAAGTATTATAGTTATACAAAGATCTGCCTGGTAACCCTGCTGCACACTCTCTCAGTGTAAGGTTACGCGAGGTCATATCAGCCATTATATTGATTTGTAAAAAACCCACATTAGATATCGCAGCAATTGTAGAACTGCCAGGAAACACCACTGCACACCGCATAAGTGCAAGGTTTATG
The DNA here is from genome assembly GCF_040206685.1 of Ascaphus truei. Taxonomy (NCBI): domain Eukaryota; kingdom Metazoa; phylum Chordata; class Amphibia; order Anura; family Ascaphidae; genus Ascaphus; species Ascaphus truei. Next base: position 3,822,283 of record NC_134495.1, read on the forward strand.
TGACGTCATATCGGTCACACATTGATGTGAAAATCCTATACCTCATCCTCTCTTTATGGAGGACTCAGACTAGCCCAGATCAATTAAATATATATACTGGTTGAATTGTGATATACTAATTATACTATAAACTAGATACCACACTTATCATACCAGTAACTGTAAATCATTTGATCTACACTGCAGTAGCTTATCAGTACGACTGCTGATTGATTTACCTAAGGCTGAGTCCATGGTGACTCAGCCCGTGCGGAGGCGCGCTGACGCTGAGGGAAAGCGGGTGCTTTCCCTGGCCTTGGTTAGCGCGCCGTCCGGGGGCGTGTCGGGGGCGGGCCAGTGACGTCACGGAGCTGGTTCGCCCTCATTGGGCGAACCGCTCACGTGACCAGCCCTGCGCTCCCTTGAGCGCTTGAATTAAAAAAAATTCTAAGACTTACGCTTCCGCTCGCTTGCGTAGGCGAGCCCCGGCTAAAGCCGCTCTCATTGCGGCTGCAGGGGCTCAGTGCCGAGCAGCAGCGCGCCTCAGTTCGGCGCTGACCATGCCTGAGGCCTTATCCTGCATATAAGCTAGAGAATTCCCCGGACGTCTTAACGGTTGACAGATCCTTTACAAGGACTGTCATTTAGTGTAATTTAGCAATGGTCTACTGATACACGTTGATTTACGGGAGCCTGAGCCAGGCGGCTATCAGTCTTTAGATCCAAGTCACCTCCAGTTCATTCTTTTAACACCCATTATTTTATCCATTGTTTACACAATAAAGAATATTTTAAATACTGCACTCACCACCAGAGGGAGAGCTTGAGTGCTACATTTGGGTCACTTTTCTTTTCACATTATTCCTTATAAAGCACGCATTACATTTTAATTGGAGTAACTGAACAGCAAGGAGTAAGGACGCTTTTGTTATAACTGGGATCGACAGCATAGATATTCTAAGCATTGCACTTTGCTCTCATAATAAATACTGAATTCAGTGATGAACAAATGCAGCAATTGAATAGAAGCCGCCTGCATCATTTCAGTTATTTCTAACACTATTCAAGAATATTATTCTACAATGCCGTCATGCCAACACAAAAGGCAGTTGATACATACGGGCTTTTTTCTTTTGCTGTTTCACCTCTAAAATGTGTCACCATAGAAGATGAATAATGTATTACTGCCCGCAGATAAAAATCTCAAGCACCACTGCATTCTGCAGCAATCAGGATGCTGGAAGTAAGAATACAGTATGAAAATACTGCTGTTACAGGGGCAATCCCTCCTAGGAACCAAGGGAACACATTTCAGTGACATGATTAGTGGGTTTTGTCTGGGTAATTGATTTTTGTTTTTTTACCCAAATATGACACCTATAAATATTTTTCATTTATTTTATTTAGGAGGGGTGTGATTTCCTCTGGCTGCTCCTTTCTGTGTGAGTTCACTGTGTGAGGTCACTGTGTGATCAGCGAGCGCTTGTACAGCCAGCGTCTCCCCTCCCCTTATCTTTATTGAGTCTCTGATAAGGACAGGGTGGGATATGAAGAAAGAAAACACTTGATTGACAAACACTCCCCCATTCAGAGACCCCTAAGAAATTCAACTGGCCGACAAGGTGGGATTGCAGCTTTAATACCTCTCTATTAGAATCCTTCCCCTCTCCTGAAAGTTATAACGCTTATCAAAAAGCAATATTGTTTTCATGATCAAATATCCCATTTTGCAGGTGCATTATACAGCGTATGGTAAAATGAGATTTTCAGTTTGCCTCGGAGTGTATACACGCCTATTTGTACTGAGGCGAATACTTGTACTAGCATAAGTGCCTTATTTCCAATGGGACTACGGATATCAAGTAATGGGAAAATACCGTCCTGTGGACAAAGGCTCCTTATCCCTCACATATGTCCTGATATCCATTGGAATGGTTATAAATAATGATGCTCAAAAAGTTTCTGCTTAAACTAAATATTGGTCCCTTTGAGTCATAAAAAAATGAGCCTCAATTCCACAAAATGACATAGTGTTTGTTATTAATTGTGCCTTTATTTCCCCCCTGGCTCCACGTGAAGCTCTTCCCCGACCAGTCTCTGTTTGTTGGAAAGAATGTGACTACAAACCAAATTCTGCCACGAGTGCCAAAATTCTACTGCTATCCAGATGGTTCCATTATATGCACCCAGACACATTATATATGCACCCAGTCACATTATATATGCACCCAGTCACATTATATATGCACCCAGTCACATTATATATGCACCCAGACTAGATTGGTCATCACTCGAGTCTAGGCGCAAAGTTCACCTTTCCTGTCTTGCCTTCAAATTCTTTATGGGCAAGCTACCCAGCTACCTGAACAAGCTCCTCCCCCTACCACATGCAGCACCTATCACCTGAGATCAGACTCCAAAAGACTGTTCATGGTCCCAAGGCTCAGCAAAGTATCCGGCCGTTCCTCCTCCTATCGTGCACCCCAAAACTGGAACAACCTAGCGGAGACTCTCACATCCAGCACCAGTTTAAGTTCTTTCAAAACTAAAGCTGTCTCACATTTTAATCTGGTCTGTAACTGTTACATACGCCTATAATATATATTATAATTAACTGTGCATACAATGTATTGTATATAATGTATAACCCTGCTCACTCATTGTAACTACAGTAGGGCCCCGCTTCTCGGCGTTCCGCTTTTCACCGAGAAGGGGGCCGCCATGTTGGAGCCTAAGTCGCGCATGTACAGAACGGGCGGTTGCGCCTGGCGCGCATGCGCAGACCGTAGTTTGTGCGCGCAGACCACAGGTCGCACATGAGTAGAACGGAAAAAATGCCGCTTTCCGGCGATTTTCACTATACGGCGGGCCCCTGGAACGGAACCCGCAGTATGCCCGGGGCCCCTGGAACGGAACCCGCAGTATGCCCGGGGCCCCTGGAACGGAACCCGCAGTATGCCCGGGGCCCCTGGAACGGAACCCGCAGTATGCCCGGGGCCCCTGGAACGGAACCCGCAGTATACCCGGGGCCCCTGGAACAGAACCCGCCGTATACCCGGGGCCCCTGGAACGGAACCCGCAGTATACCCGGGGCCCCTGGAACAGAACCCGCCGTATACCCGGGGCCCCTGGAACGGAACCCGCAGTATACCCGGGGCCCCTGGAACGGAACCCGCCGTATACCCGGGGCCCCTGGAACGGAACCCGCAGTATACCCGGGGCCCCTGGAACGGAACCCGCCGTATACCCGGGGCCCCTGGAACGGAACCCGCCGTATACCCGGGGCCCCTGGAACGGAACCCGCCGTATACCCGGGGCCCCTGGAACGGAACCCGCCGTATACCCGGGGCTCTCCTGTATTACTTCCTGGTAACACACGTTATAAATAAATAATTGTCCCTTCTGTGTAAGGAACGCAATGGAAGTCATTTTCAGCCAGCTCCCTCTTATTAAACTGATGGCTTCATTGACACACTTAGGCTGAGTCCCCGCTGGCCCTGAGCGCGCTGATGCTTGGAGAGCTCTCCAAGCATGAGCGCCGGGTGTCCTGGCATTTGCGTGCGCGCGCGGGGGGGGAGGCGGCATTGAGCGCGCTGGAAAGTATAATTTTTTTGTTAACCTGAGCGCGGATGAGCATGTGTGCCCGCGCACGAGCACCGCGCGCACTGCGTGAGCGGGGACTTACATATATCTATATATGTAAGTAACCGCCGCAAGCACCGCCTGCTCAGCGCCAGCGGGGACTCAGCCTTAGGCGTGCAGCCTTATTGATTAAACTGAGATAATGCCATTAGGGGCACTATTGCATGGAAACTCCCATTAATATCAATAGGGGTATCTGAGCACTAGTGACCCGACTGGCACTATTGCAGTTTAATAATAATAATAATAACCCCCCAAACCTCAAGCTATAGATAGGCTAATGTCCGGTCATTCCCTTTACATTAATCACAGTTTGTATAAAACATGGTCCCTAGCATGTGGCATTTGTACAGATGAAGCCTGTATCTCCCCCCCCCCCCCCCCAAACCCCTAAACACGGCGGCTTCATTCTGTGCCGCCGGCACCTTTCCCTGCACTCAGGTTTTGCTATTGTCCTTTTTTCCAAGGCAAATCCCAACCAAGGAGAACATAAGATGGACTATATCGGCCGAGACCCGGGGAGGGTGTATTAAAGATGGCCACAATATGGCCCTAAGTCTTTGTTATGAGGCTTGTAACAATAACAGAGAAGGGAAGAAGAATAGCGTGCTAGAACAAGGACCCCACGTGTGATATAAACGTTGGGAACAGGCTGCATCCGATGCCTCTGTTAGGCCTGGGACCCGCTGAGCCCGGCGGCGCGGGCGGCCGCACGAGCGTTCCCCACCAGCAGGGGAATCCTCCCGAGCCGGTCCCAGTCCCCCCTGGCTGCGTGTGTGTATGTGTGTGTGTGTGTATGTGTGTGCCTGAGTGCGTGAGTGCCTGTCTGTGTGTGTATGTGTGTGCCTGAGTGCGTGAGTGCCTGTCTGTGTGTGTATGTGTGTGCCTGAGTGCGTGAGTGCCTGTCTGTGTGTGTATGTGTGTGCGTGAGTGCCTGTCTGTGTGTGTATGTGTGTGCCTGAGTGCGTGAGTGCCTGTCTGTGTGTGTATGTGTGTGCCTGAGTGCGTGAGTGTGTGTCTGTGTGTGTATGTGTGTGTCTGAGTGCGTGAGTGCCTGCCTGTGTGTGTGTGTGTGTGTGAGTAGGGCAGCCCTCAGCAGCTCCGAGCCCGTGGAGGGGGGGTAGCGGGTCCCTCCGCTAAAACCACGCCCCCTCTGCTTAAACCACGCCCCCCTCTGCTTAAACCACGCCCCCCTCTGCTTAAACCACGCCCCTCCCTCCCACTCCAGCCCCGGCTCCCGGCTCCCTACAGACCGCATATCGCGGTCTGTGTCTGTCAGCGCCCCGGTCTGCAGTGCGGGCGCGCTGACTGAGGGAGCGGGGCCTTAGCCTTAGGAGAAGCACGCCACGCTATCTGCGGTCCATAGGGAGCATTTGTGCGTGCGGGGGGGCGTGGCCAAAACGGGTTGTGGGGGCGTGGCCATGACAGGGGGCGGGGACAAATCAAGCACAACCAAGCAGCTCACACACACACGGGTCGCTGTTACCCCCTCCCCCCCCCCCCGTGGGGATTGGATCTGCCTCTCTTGCCCGTGCTGCCTCTGGAACAATATGTCAGACGGAGGCTTCCGGGGGGGGGGGGGGGGAGCGCGAGGGGGACAAACTAATTAGGGAGGCGCGCAACAGCATTGCTCTATTAACTGCTAAAAAGTGCAACACATCGCTGTTGTTCAATGTTGAAGCAGAGTTCAGTGCAGAGCAGACTTCTCCCCCCGCCCCCGCGACACACAGACCTCAGCAGACTTCCTCATCCCCCCTTCCCTCGCTCCCACTCCCCCGCCTCTCTGATTGGCTCCCTGCCACACCACGTGATGCGTCGCTGCTCGCTGTAGCCCCTGCCAGCTGACGCGTCACAGTGCACAGTGAGCCTGGGAGCGAGGAGGGACTGGGGACAGCCAGGGAGCAGGTAAGGGGCTGGTGAGGCGCGCGCACAGCCGCACGCGCCGCCGGCTGCTCTGGGGACCTAGCTTTAGGCCACGTTTATAGTTGGTGCGCGCACACACGAGACACCGCGGGCGCTGCGAACGAAAGGCTTTACCTCTATGAGGCAGGCCATAAAGCTCGCATGCGCGTGCTGGAGCTGACCCAGCGCGCGATTCTCCACCAGACTTTCAATTTTGTATTTGTGGCGCGGCGGCCGGGTCACGTGCCACGCCTCCCCACGCGCACGTGACATCACGTGCCTCCCCTCCCCACGCGCACGTGACATCCCGTGCCACGCCTCCCCACGCGCACGTGACATCACGTGCCACGCCTCCCCACGCGCATGTGACATCACGTGCCACGCCTCCCCACGCGCACGTGACATCCCGTACCACGCCTCCCCACGCGCACGTGACATCACGTGCCACGCCTCCCCACGCGCAACCACTATACACAGAAATTGCGTGAGCGATAGGCGTGCGTGACGTCGCACGCACGTGCACGAACTATAAACGAAGCCTTACTATTATATAATGTGAGTGTGATACCAGCATATCAGCAATATTACACGATTGGCATTTTGCACTTTTTCTCTTTTTCTTTTCTATGTCATAGTAATGAAACAGCATTGAGTGCGGGAGGGAGGCACGTTCTTGGGCTGTATGGGGGTTTCTGACGCCCAAAAGTGTCCTTTGGCATAGTATTGCTTTGTAAATATGGGCCTTAGTGTTTTCAGCTTTGATCACAGAGATCAAGAGACGGAGGAAAGAAAAGAGGGCAAGAGAGACAACGAGGAAGAGGGAACACATGTAATTACAGACGCCTACCTTACGTGTCCTCGCCCTCTAGATAGATTATTTAATTGACAGTAGGGTCATTATTTGAACTTTACGAAGAAGGGAACGCTAGTGTAGGAATAGTACTCTGCTTGTTAAAGCGTGAGCAATTGCAGCTGTTAGGTGTTCGGTATAGCAACAGTGATCAGACAGTCATTACCTATCACATCTGTTAATATTACTTGTACCATCATTTTATAAATATCCGCACTGTTAGGGACCATTTCTTACCTTCTGCATGTGGTGTGTGAAAGAACAGATAAAGGAATGGTCATTAAAGACGGTGTATACAGAGCAGATACTACAATACATACCTCCCAATCAAATGATCCATCAGGTGTAAGCTCTTGGGCACAGATCCCCAAAGCTCTGCGAAGTCAGGTAACGTGGCATTGACCTAACTTAATGTCACGTTACGACTAACTGTGTATCTTCATGAGACAATAACATTATGTGGGGCCAGAGCTCCTCCCATAAAGGGTAGCGCTTTAACAAGAATGGTCGCTAGTGATAATGACATGCAAATGAGGCGCAAAGCATCACAGATCCACTAAAGTTAATTAGGGTTAATGTGGGGAATTAACATGATGTTATTTAAGTTATACCTACACGTGAAACAACACACAGAACCCCAGCAAACCCTTTTTGGGAACCCTTGAGCCCCCACAAAATATATATGTATACAAGTGTCAAAAAGGAGAGCTATCGAGTGTGGCAAATGTATACAACAAGCGACAGAGAAGCGCAATGCTACATCCTATATGACAAAAATACACAGTAAAATACTAATATATCTCTATTGGGATTAAAATGAGGTATATTATATTTTATCTGGTAGTGTTAGGACCTGTGAACTGGGTCTGCTTTGTCGTGGCTCACAGGCTTACAACGCTTTGGCCAAAGGGTTAAACTAAATTACCCTTTTTCAAGAGAATATATAAGTATTTTACTGTGTATTTTTGTCATATTGGATGTAGCATTGGGCTTCTCTGTCTCTTGTTCTATACCTACACGTGCCGTTATTCCTATTCAGACATTGAAATAGGGCTTTTGCGGGATCTGTATAGGTGTAATGTTAAAGTTTTGCCTCATTTAAATACCATAGCATTATTTCCCATAATGCACAGTTCCTGTTTTAGGTAACGTCACGTTATTAGCGTTAGCCCTTAGTCACTCAGGTTCTGAGCACCTCAGTGATTCATTCTATGGATGTTATATTAAACAATTGTGTCTGTGAAGGTGTAGATTAGTTGCAGTTACATTTGTACCACGCTGTGGTTTTCCTGGTTAGTGAAAGAGTTCAAATATTTCTTGTGCCCTAAACATCTTGAGTGTTCTACAGTATGCCTAATTTATCTGCAGACACCATAGTCTAGATCAGGTGTGGCCAACGCCAGGCCTCAAGGGCCACCAACAGCTCAAGTTTTAAGGATATCTCTGCTTTAGCACAGGTGGCTCAATCAGTGGCTCAGCCATTGACTGCACCTCCTCTGCTGAAGCAGGGATATCCTTAAAAACTGATCTATTGGTGGCTCTTGAGGACTGAAGTTGGCCACTCATGGTCTAGAAAGATGATTGCAAGTGTGCAACACCAATATTATAATGGATAGAACAACACAATGTTGAGAACAAAAACAGGGGATGTTCCCAGCACTCAAAAGAATAAAGGTATAGCAAGATCAGTCACGGTATCAAACAGCAATGCTGACATAAGCAGCAGAGATACGCAGGAACAGGAAACAAGAAATGAAATACATTTAAAGAAACAATGATGATCTCACAACAAAAACTGAAGATAATGTTCCTATCTAATTGAATATAAATTGTGCAACAGAAGTAGAGATACTTATCCTATCCTGAAGGTGGTAGGTACCTATAGGTCCAAAAGGAGGTAAGTGCCCCAGCGGCTGTGACTGGACATCTGTAAAAACCAAGGGGGAAAAAGGGGAAAAAAAGAAAAAAGAGGGAACAGATACAGCAAACACGGGGGGCACAGTTTGGGGGAGAATAGCCACCTTCCAGACCGTTCCCACGCGTGGTCACACACACACGTCGTACTTCCCTTTAAACTCTCGGGAGTGGAGAAAAAAGTCCCCAATAGCACAGGCGCAATAACAGCGACACTTCCTGTGATGCGTCCGACAGTAACACAGCTGTTATTTCATTTCTTGTTTCCTGTTCCTGCTTATCTCTGTTGCTTATGTCAGCATTGCTGTTTGATACTGTGTTTATACACATGTTGCACTTATGTATTAATCATATTTAAAATAGTAAAAATTCATTTTGGCGGATTCTTGTTATACCTCTTTCCTCTGCGTGCTGGGAATATCCCCTGTTTTTGTTCTTTTCATTGAGGGAAATAGGGTTCCCTTAATTGCTCCCGCTGCGCCCCCTTCTTATATTAAAGGGATTGTGCTATTAGGAGTGCTGTTTGACCTCTATACATTTTGTAACACAATGTTGAATACATCATAGAAGCTGAGCATGTGAGCACCATGCTGGACTGGATCACAGGAGAGGCTCAAAGCATTGGGTGAGTATTCTGGTATTTCCCTAACATGATAAGCAAATGACTGGCTGACCACTGACTGCGCAGAAAGGTCTGTACACTTCCCATTGGTCTTCCTCCTCAGCTGAGCTACTGAGCTGCAAGGAGTCAAATAGCCCAGCTGTGCGCAAACTGGGGGGGCGGGAGAATTTGTAGGGGGAGGCATGGGTGGTTGAAGAGGCCCCACGCTCTTCCCCACAGCATTTAAATTAAATGCCGGGGGAGGCGTGAGACCTCTGTAACTCACTTACCTGCTATGCGGGTCTTCGGCGATGCATCGCCATGGCAACATGCGTCAAATGACGCGGCGGGGTCACGTGACATCACATGACCAACGACATCATTTGACGCCGAGTCATTGGGAGGGATGGGGGGGGGGGGGGCGCAGAATGTGATACATCTCATAATCTGTGCACCATGTAACTCCCCCCCCCAACTCCTAATACTGACTCTCCCCAAGGTGCAAGCTGGGGCAGAGACGCAGAATGTGATACATCCCATTATAATCTGTGCACCATGTAACTCCTCCCCAACTCCTCCTACTGACTCTCCCCAAGTTGCAAGCTGGGGCAGAGACGCAGACTGTGATACATCTCATTATAATCTGTGCACCATGTAACTCCCCCAACTCCTACTGACTCTCCCCAAGGTGAATCAGGGGCAGAGACACAGAATGTGATACATCTCATTATAATCTGTGCACCATGTAACTCCCCCCAACTCGTCTGACTCTCCCCAAGGTGCAAGCTGGGGCAGAGACACAGAATGTGATACATCTCATTATAATCTGTGCACCATGTAACTTCCCCCAACTCCTCGTACTGACTCTCCCCAAGGTGCAAGCTGGGACAGAGACGCAGAATGTGATACATCTCATTATAATCTGTGCACCATGTAACTCCCCCCCCCAAACTCATCCTACTGACTCTCCCCAAAGTGCAAGCTGGGACAGAGACGCAGAATGTGATGCATCTCATTATAATCTGTACACCATGCAATTCCCCCCAACTCCTCCTACTGATTTCCCCCAAGGTGCAAACTGGGGGCAGAGACGCAAAATGTGATACATCTCATTATAATTTGTGCACCATGTAACTCCTCCTACTTACTCTCCCTCTACTGACTCTCCCCAAGGTGCAAGCTGAGGCAGAGACGCAGAATGTGATACATCTCATTATAATCTGTGCACCATGTAACTCCCCCCAACTCCTCCTACTGACTCTCCCCAAGGTGCAAGCTGGGACAGAGACGCAGAATGTGATACATCTCATTATAATCTGTGCCCCATGTAACTCCCCCCAACTCCTCCTACTGGCTCTCCCCAAGGTGCAAGCTGGGGCAGAGATGCAGACTGTGATACATCTCATTATAATCTGTGCACCATGTAACTCCCCCAACTCCTACTGACTCTCCCCAAGGTGCAAGCTGGGACAGAGACGCAGACTGTGATACATCTCATTATAATCTGTGCACCATGTAACTCCCCCAACTCCTACTGACTCTCCCCAAGGTGAATCAGGGGCAGAGACACAGAATGTGATACATCTCATTATAATCTGTGCCCCATGTAACTCCCCCCAACTCCTCCTACTGATACTCTCCATGGAGCAAGATAGGGCAAAATTGGAGCAAAATATGATTCAACGGTGCAGCATGAAAATGCCTTGGTTTTGCTACAAAATTGCCTTGATAGGCCCTCTCTGCCTTTTTGTTGTTATTCAGGTGCTGTAGTGATAAACTCAGCTTGTTGCTATCCATGGTACTGCAAAGAGTCCTGACATACTGTACAGTAACTATATGACATACAGTAACTATATGACATACACAGTCAAAATATATATAGAAGCGTTTTCAAGTCGATAGTTAGAAAAGATGTTGAAATCTCATTTAGAGAAGTTCTTCACCCAATTGCTTTTCCTATGTAATAGATGAAGTGAATGTTAACAAACATTTAAAATTGTTTTTTTTAATTATATTACCTGTTTATATTTAAAAACACTTTGTGGCAGATAGAGGGCAATAAGAAATACATATGCATGCAGGTCTATGGGATGGAAATGTACTTAATTACATCATATACAGTAACTCGCCTTTACTAAAACCATTTCTGACTAAGGTGGAAGTCAGTGATGTAATGTGCACTGTTAGCATTACTAAGCAATTCCTGGGATTAAGGTACAGTAATTTGCTTATTGTGCTATCAATAGTGCTAGAGGTGACCTACCAACATAACCATCTATAAGCAAAGAATTCAACACACAATGTAACTGTGCCATGGTCAGAGTATTCTATTTATTTCACATATCATTCGGTGCATTGCATTTTTGGATGGAGCCATTTGCAATCTCTAACATGCAACTGTATTATTCCCAACAACAAAAAAATGGTTATTCCCAAATTCCTGTCTAAGTACAACACATTTCTGAATGAATTCTTATTGTACTGGGTTATCTCTGTTCACACTTGTCTAAATAACTCTTCATTCACAATTCATTGCGAAAATCTCAGTTACATTTCTTAGATAAGATTGGTTTCATTTGTGGTGTTGCTAGAACCTAGAAAGTAGAAGCCATGTGCATGAAACACTTTATTATTGTATATTATGATTGCACTAGCCCTTATACAGTAGCTCACTTAGAATGAAGTCCTGATTAAAGACCTCAGAGCTGTTTGATAGATTTGTGTTACACCAGGATAGAGGTGTATAATAAAGGAATTATACTGGGACAGCTCTTGATTCCAAGATAGCTACAGTATTTACCAAATGTCTAGCCCGACTACAGCACTCCAAGATCAAGCAGCACATTGTGTGCTGCCCTTTCTGGATATTCCAGGAAAGGTAATAAATGTGCAGCTGTAAAGTGCTTGGCCATAACTTCCAACCGATCTCCATTTAATATGCAGTGAATCTGTCTTTTCCTTGCTCCAGAAAATGTAAGCTCTATTCAAGGTGAAGATAGCTTCACATCGCATTGAAGTATTGTTTGAAGACACTCATAGTTGGTCAATTAAAGTTTGGGTCATCACCATGTTTAAAACCTATGCTGGCTCTGATTAAAACCATGGCGAATTCCATGATGCAAACTCTGGCTTCACCTATTGTTATGTGGGACCATCTTTCTGGCTAATCTTCAAAGTATCCAGTGAAGGGCTACAAAGGAAAAATCAGGAGGCCTAAGGTAATTGGAGATACTACCTTAGGAAGTCACACGAGTGACATAAAATCAGGACTTTTTGACTTTTCTCATACTAACTCTGAGCCAACTAGTCATACTGTCTTTAATCTTCTGTTTAATACCTGTTTTGGCTGATTTTCAGATTTTGGAAAATTACACAGACAAGATAACTTGCATACACAGGGACATTGCTACAGTGAGCCATATGTTTGCTATAAATTGTTGTTTATGGTCATTTATGTTTACGCTCCTTGCACTTTATTGCAAAGTAAACAATGTATACAATTTCTATATGCACAATGGGTGCACATATGTTACAGTATGTCTTTGGTTTTTAATTTAAATTATCCAATCACTCATGAAAGGACCTCATCATAATGACAGAAGGCAGACTTCTTGGACTATTCAGTTTAAGCTGTTAAGCTGTTGTGTAACCATGGTTATTTGTACATTGGGACCTAATTTCACATTTCATCTTATATCTTGAAGGTCAGTGTCAATCTACCAGAAGACTGCCTACATTTAAAGTATTAAGAATTACTTGTACAAATACTAAGTACTAAGTTAACTAACTTAGCAATGATAAAATGAACAGCAGTGCGCTTATGAATGTTTCCCATAAAGTGAAGAAAGAACCGCTATTAATGAGAAAATGTGATTTGTTTCTATATATAGTTCAGAGAATAATGAAGGAGAACATGTATTGGACATAAGTACCACGTCATGCATTTACTGCTATTATTCTAACATGTTAATGCTTTACCATTATCAGAATAAAATGAATGTCAGTGTGCTTCTCAATGTATCTAGTGTGCTGCAATCCACGATAACAGATACTCTGCTTAAAGTCATTGTCACAGCTAACTACAGCTATAAATATTGTTGAATCTTCTGCTCTATAAATAAGTTATTACTTCTAGCATTGAAGTCAGGTAGAAAGTTTAGTGTTCAAACCTTACGCAATAAAGGTTACCGCTTCTGCATGTTGGGTTTATCAAATGTTTGTCTAATACTGCTGTTCCAATTGTTTGCTTCCGCAGCTGTACACTCTGTATGGAGAAATACCAAATACAATACTACAAAAGTATGTTCAAGTAAAAATTAGGATAGAGGAAGATAAAATGTTCCTACAGTCATGTTTTTTTCTCCTGGTCCTAAAGGGCAGCACACACACAAATGGGTAATAGAGGGTCTCCCCCTCATGCTAGGACACTGGATGCCTCTTTGTTTATCTGTCCTGGGACCTCTTCTCTTTTCTCTGTACAGACTCTCTCTAGGTGACCTAATAACATCTTTTGGGTTTAATTATCACCTCTATGCTGACGACACACACATTTACTTTATAACACCTGACCTTACACCTGCTGTACAAACCAAAGTTTCTGAATGTCTCTCTGCTATATCATCCTGAATGGCCATCCGCCGCCTTAAACTCAACATGGCTAAAACAGAGCTCCTCATACTTCCTCCCAAACCTGGCCCTACTACCTCCTTCCACATTACTGTTGGAACTACGATCATTCACCCAGTAGCCCAAGCACGCTACCTAGGGGTCACACTCGACTCCTCTCTCACATTCGCCCCTCACATTCAAAACATTTCTAAAACTTGTCGCTTTTTCCTCCGCAATATAACAAAGATACGCCCTTTCCTCTGTTGCTCGACTGCTAAAACTCTGACTCAGGCCCTCATTCTCTCCCGTCTTGATTACTGTAACCTCCAGCTGTCCGGCCTTCCTGCCTCTCACCTGTCTCCCCTACAATCTATCCTAAACGCTGCTGCCAGAATCACCCTACTCTTTCCTAGATCTGTCTCTGAATCTCCCCTCATGAAATCCCTCTCCTGGCTTCCGATCAAATCCCGCATCTCACACTCCATTCTTCTCCTCACTTTTAAAGCTTTACACTCTTCTGCCCCTCCTTACATCTCAGCCCTTATTTCTCGTTATGCACCATCCAGACTCTTGCGTTCTTCTCAAGGATGTCTTCTTTCTACCCCCTTTGTATCTAAAGCCCTCTCCCGCCTTAAACCTTTTTCACTGACTGTCCCACACCTCTGGAATGCCCTTCCCCTCAGTACCCAACTAGCACACTCTCTATCCACTTTTAAGACCCACCTTAAGACACACTTGCTTAAAGAAGCATATGAATAGCACTGTGGATATTCTGGACACGTTACATAAAGCTTGGCCCCCTGCAGACGCACTTACCAGAACTCCCTCCTGTCAATGTATGTTCTCCCTACCTACCAATTAGACTGTAAGCTCCTCGGGGCAGGGACTCCTCTTCCTTAATGTTACTTTTATGTCTAAAGCACTTATTCCCATGATCTGTTATTTATATTATCTGTTATTTGATTACCACATGTATTACTACTGTGAAGCGCTATGTACATTAATGGCGCTATATCAATAAAGACATACCATACCATTAAGAGCTTCCTCCCGTAGCGCTCTACTGTTCTATAAAGCAATACCTAGAATACCCACCACCAAAAACACCTTTACACAGCAAACAAAGGATATTTAGGGATGGGGATCTATGGGTGTGTGCTGCCCTAAGGGCAATGAGAAATAATTATTGACGGTAAGAAAATGTCATCTTTCCTCCATGTCCTGGAAGCACACACCGGTGGGATATCACATAGCAATATAATAAGGGCTGGAAAACCAAGCTACTGCCTTTAGAACCTTCCTACCGAAGGCTGCCTCTGCGGAGACTTCAATATTGCATTTATAATTCTTTACAAATGTAGATAAACTAGCCAATGTATCTGCCCTAATTAGTTCAAAAGGAGGAGCTTGAGAATTCTCTGCCCAAGATGATGCCATCGCCCCAGTGGAATGAGCATGGATTCCTTGTGAGGCTACCTTTGCCTTTCAGGAATATGGTAAGGAAATAGCTTCTCTTAGCCATATGGAAATTGATGATTTAGAAGCAAAAAGACCTTTCCTGTAACCTGAATGCTATATAAAGAAATAATCTAACTTCCTCCATGGCTGCGACATTTGAAGGTAAATTGCAAAGCATCTAATTAAATCCAGATATTGTATTTCTTGTTTATTCCTTGGATTCGCACAAAGTGATGGCTGTACTATCTCTTAGTTCATATGGAACAAAGATATCTTTGTTCTGAATAGTGGTATGGTTAGATTGATAGAAGGATTCAGCTCAGACAGACATATCTGTGTGAAGAACTGAAATCAGAATGTTAGTCCGGGTATTCAGTATGCATGCATGTTTAAAGATATAAAAAGAAAACATCCACAGATGAGAACTCCAGTATTAACTCCACAGATACTTAAGATATTACCAATACTCAGTTTTCTGCTGGATCTCTGTACATAGTATGCAGAAACGAGCTCTGCTTAATCTCAGGGTCTCTTCTTACGGTATAGGACATTGGGTCGCGGACGTTTAGCTGAGACAGAATGGCCACCGCTTCTTACTGCTACTCACCCCACCACCAGAACTTGCTGCCACCAGCCACTTCACTGCTAAGGTAATGTCCTTAAACCCCCTACTCTAAACCCTTACCCTAAAATGCCCTTACCCTAAAACCCGCTACCTTAAGCCCTTACCCTACAATCCCCTACCTTAACCGCTAAACCTCCTTAAACTAACCCCCTACCCAACCCCTAAAACCCCTTTATTGAACCCACTACTCTAAACATTAATAAAACTTACCTTAGAAGCGTCCACTGGCGGAGATTCCAGCGACGGAATGGCTGTGGCGGAAGGCCGTCTTCGGCGAAGAGACAACAGTCATTTGGTCGCGGAGAAACAGCCGTGACCAAAAGTCCCATTCTGCTCTTCTTAACCATAGAAGGCTCTTACCAGCTCCTTGCAGTATCTCCCACCAATAATTTTGTTCCCCAGCACTGGGATGACATCATAGCGTGCGCAGCACTTGCCTTTGCCGCACTACCATGCAAGCATACCTGCATACTACTACTGTGCCATCCCTCTCCCGGCTCCAACCGACCCTTACACACATGGGCAACACCAATTGTATAGTAAGTTTTATTCAAGAAGTAGTTATAATAAATGCAAAGCACTCACAAGATTACAGTGTTATTATGCACATAATCATGGTCCTGTGAAGTCAAGGTCAAGTCAAGGTGTCCCCAGGCATGTGTCTCAGATGGATACCATGGTGTGTCGTTCACCGCCTCACTCCCGCAATTCTGGGTTCTCTTTGTATATTCTATATGGTAAATAAATTCAGCTAGTCCTGAATGTCATTTGAATGAGCACAGGATCGCACAAAGGTGTGTGTTAATAAAATAGACAGACAGAAACAGGTGATAAGAAGAGGGACATTTTATCCTAGAGCCAGAACCAAACCGTTCCAGAAAATGCGGACAAAAATATATGGACCCTATGGGGGACATGCAGTGGCAGGAAGAAAGTATGTCCCCAAGGAGTATGGGGGGACATGCAGTGGCAGGAAGTAACTCTGTCCCTAAGGAGTATGGGGGACATGCAGTGGCAGGAAGTAACTCTGTCCCTAAGGAGTATGGGGGACATGCAGTGGCAGGAAGTAACTCTGTCCCTAAGGAGTATGGGGGACATGCAGTGGCAGGAAGTAACTCTGTCCCTAAGGAGTATGGGGGACATGCAGTGGCAGGAAGTAACTCTGTCCCTAAGGAGTAGGGGGGACATGCAGTGGCAGGAAGTAACTCTGTCCCTAAGGAGTAGGGGGGTGTAGACGGACGTTCACAGAGGTACACAATTGGAGACTTTTTGTAAGGTGAAATTATAACAAGGCTTTATTGTGCCTTTTCCTTTTCATCAGGAAACCATCCAAACACGGGGGGGGGGGGGGGGGACAAAGCTTCTATTCACTTGGGAGTATTTCTAGTGAAACACTATGCAATTAATTCACATCTCCCTTAGTCAAGCATTTCTCCCAGCCCCAAACACATAGCATGAAATAAGCATATATAAGAAGTCTCTTAAGAATGAAAGTCTTATCTGTTAGCTGCTGTAGAGTAAGCTTTTCTGCTCTCCTGGAACCGCACCCGTGTGTGCACAGAAAATGTCAGCATCCAGGTTTAGAAGTCTTATTTGTCAGCTCCAGAGATCTGTGTTCTCTTGGTCAGTCTCTCCTGGGAGACTCAAGAACCACTGCTCTGTCTCCAAAGTTCAGCTCACAAGTGAGCTAAGGATTCACTTCCTGTCTCAACAGACAGGCTTTTGTAAGCAATCTAAATCAGGCAGGTTGTGTTTATTAATTAACTACCAGCAGTTAACCACCACACTGCTAGATTAAAGGCACATTACTTGAACAGGGATTACTCCCCTGTTACATACCTCCCCTGTTTGTGGGAAGCTCGGGCTTGCCACGGCCAAAGCTCTTCCTTCCACTCTTATTCTAGATATCTCTGTGACTTGAATGAGAGTGGATGGAGGAAGAGAACTCCCAGTCCTGCTGGGATTGGAGCCCCTTCTCCAGTTTATTCGTGTCTCCTCCTGAAGGTGTTTGAGATCAGCACCCCTCAGTCGCTCGAGGAGGACTTTTTCCAAGTATAGTCTTTTTTCTACGTGCGTGGTCATGAGATTTCCCTCGTGTCGGGTGCTCGTCTTATTGTAGGCATACTGTATGGCAGCAGTTGCAGAGCGTTTAAAAACAGCCCTTTGAGTTTTCCGCTCTTGAAGCTGTCGCTCTGCCCTTTTCCCACTCAATGGGGTTGCTAGTTCAGCCTCTTTGAGATTAAGTTGCAATTCCACACCCACTTCCAGAGAATGTCCCATCTTTTCAGCTTCATCAGCTAAGGATTCTTCTGGTTTTAATTCAGCACGTGTACCTTCTTTTGTTGCCTGCTGGGTGGCTGAAGGTTTTGCTAGTGCTTGTATAGGTGGTTCAAATTTTGCAACCTTGTCTTTCAGATGAGCGGTATTCCCAGCTCTCACTGTACCCTTGTCTTCATGGGTTTTTGAGGCTGTGGGATACTGACGCTTAGTCAGGGTCAATACTTGTCCTTGTAGGACTGTAATCTCATCCGCGAGAGATCCCTGGTTTTTGAGTGCGTCTTGCAAGTCTCTTCTCAGGGAATTTATCTGCGCACTTTGCTTTCTCTGAGTCTGTATCAGTGTCTCCTTCATATTCTGGAGCTCTGTAATTTTTGTCATTAAGGTTGCCGCTGCGTCTGTTTTCTCCTTGGTATACTGACTCAAGGGAATGGAACAGTCTCTCCAGCTCTTGCTCCAGTTTCTGAGCCTTCTCACGCTCCCTCTCATACAGAGTCACCTGGTATCGAAGCTCCGCCTCCAATGATGCTCTGAAGACATGCAGCGTGGCCTTTAGCTCCTCATACTGCTCTGTGGGGACGTACTGGGTATTCAGACGTCCCTGTAGCGCTTGTACCTCTTTAGCAGCTTGCAGCTTTTCTTCCTGCAGCGTTTGCTGCTTCTCCTCAGCATACTGGAGGTGTGTACACAGACCTTGCAGTTGGTTCTGCAGTCGGTGCTCTGCTTCAAACTTTTCCTTGACTTCTTCTGTCAACTGAAAATTTTCTTCTTTCAGTTTTAAGTTTTCTCTTTTTAATCTTGAATGTTCTCCTTTTTCAGTCTTTGTATTCTTCAGGGCCTCTTTGCAGTCCTCCTTCCATTTACGCACATCTGCTTTGAGAATGACAATCTCCTGGTGTGAGACTTCCTTCTCTAGGTTGAGGGTCTGAAGCTCCTTCTGAGAGACTTTGAGATCTGTATCAAGATTGACAGTAGTTTCTTTAGCAATGTCCAGCTCCTCAGTGAGACTGTGTAGTTCCTTTCTGGAAACTTCCAGGTCTGTGCGGCAGCTGTTGGTCTCATGATGTGAGGTATCCAGTGCTCTACGGAGTGTCTGAACCTCTTTCTGAGATACGTCCACCTCTATCCGGACACTGTTGACCTCCTGTTGTGAGGCATTCAACTCTATGCGAAGAGTGTGAACCTCTTTCTGGAAGACTGTAATCTGCATCAGTGCCTCCTCATACTTCCGCTTTAGCGTAGCCACCATTTCATCAGATTGGCTCTGCTTTTCATCCATGGCAGAAATAGTAGCCTTTGCAGTATCTAGCTCAGTCTTGAGATCGTCCAATTCTGTCCTGGCTAAAGAGTACATTTCGAGCACATATTCCTGTAGCTTCACGTTATTTTTCTGTAGCTCTGTGTAACCATCTTCCTTTGTTTCAATTGTTCACGGAGCATATCACAGTCATGCCTGGCATTTTTCAGGGCATCTTCAGGGCTGGTCAAGAGATCGTCACTCACTGGTTCCGGCTCCACTTCCCTGGGATGGTTGGTTGAGGGTTCCTCACTGTTGACACCGGACAGACACTTATTTGGGGTACACGACTTCTGCCTTGGGCCCTCTGGATATTCGGTTAACCGCGGGACGAATTCTCCATTTTCTCTAGGCTGCAGGGCAACTCGGTCCCCCTTTTCCTCCACCGGATCTGCGGACGTGTCTGTTCCTTCCACGGTAAGTGAAGAACCGCTTTTCTTTTTCCGCCTTTTTGACTTGGATGACACAGTCCCTTCAGGGATATTGGGGTCTCCATCTTCATTTGAAATTTTAGCAGCGTCACTGGATCCACCCGGCTTTTCTTGCAACTGTAATAGCTGACGGAAATATTCGGTGATCCACTGCTCCCGCTCTGTCTCCTGCTGATCATATTCGTCATCAAAGAGAGCGGTCTTTTCTGTTCGTGCCGAGTTCAGGCACCCCCACCATTCTTGGGGTGTTTTGTGGGTGTGACTCGGTTCGGGTTCCCCGTAAGAGATGTCTTCCTCTTTATTGGACTGGAAGGGCCACTCTTCCGTGGGGTAGGGTTCATTACAGGAACGCTGCATCTTGTCCTCCATTTTTAGGCTATCAGGTGTAATTTTCTTCCTGACCTCAGGAGGCGCTATTGCAGCGGTTGCCACTGTATTTGCTAGAACCCCCAATTGTGGTAGTCCTACAGATGGGCATATTTTGCTTGTAGAGGTCGTAGCTCTCACAGGCATCTCTGTAGACTTTTCTTTCTTGGGTAATTTTTTTTTCCAATATCAGCAGTACTGTGCATGCATTTTCTCCCATCAGGTATACAAGATGTGCAGTTGCTAGGTAAAAAAAGTCTATTTGCTTTACATCATTTACTTGCTATTTGTAATCTCTCATTAGGTATGCTGAATGTGTAGTTGCTAGGTAAAAACTTCTGTTTGCATTACACCATTTACTTGCTAGGTGCAATCTCTCTGCTTCAGCAACAGATTTTGGTTTTCTGCCTTAGTTCAGTAATTTTCAGTCTCATCTTTGGGTATTATGGCATTCACACTTCACTTCACTTCACTTCACACTTTTGGTTTTGCTCCTATGATATATATAGGCAGACTTTTTTTACTTGCAGAAAAAAAAACATTCTTTTCAGTGGACTATTTCTTTCATTCCCGGCAGGGTGACTCAACACTCAGCAATTGGCTTGCTAAAAATTCCCCTGCTTCAGCACAGACTTGTATCAATTTTCACACTTTTCTGCATATACTCAATTCACAGCTGGTAGCCCTATGCGGTGTGGCAACCTTTATTTGCAAAATCAGTACCACTCATGGGTAACAATCTGTATTCACTGCTTCAGCGAAACTTTTGAATACAACAAACACCTATCCCTTTTTAAGGGCTGACTCACTTCTTGAACCCTGACTATGGCTGGAAGGCAAAACCCCTATTTCAATGACCATATTACACTTTGTGATAGGCAAATAAGGTTTAGCTGTTTCAGCAGTCTCTCTCCTCTTGGGATTGGGGCAAAGAGTCCATCTGTGGTTTTGTAAGTTTCAGTGGTGTGTATCCCTTTAACTCTGATCTCTGCTGCTTGAGATTTTTTTTTTTTTTTTTTTAAGTTTGCTCAGACTGTTTGTAGGCAAAAAGCATAAAAAAAAAATTCACATAAAAAATCTCCGGTCCTTTTTAACTTCAAAGACACTTCTCGTCCCACTTCTGACACCATATGTAGACGGACGTTCACAGAGGTACACAATTGGAGACTTTTTGTAAGGTGAAATTATAACAAGGCATTATTGTGCCTTTTCCTTTTCATCAGGAAACCATCCAAACACAGGGGGGGGGGCGGACAAAGCTTCTATGCACTTGGGAGTACTTCTAGTGAAACACTATGCAATTAATTCACATATCCCTTAGTCAAGCATTTCTCCCAGCCCCAAACACATAGCATGAAATAAGCATATATAAGAAGTCTCTTAAGAATGAAAGTCTTATCTGTTAGCTGCTGTAGAGTAAGCTTCTCTGCTCTCCTGGAACCACACCCGTGTGTGCACAGAAAATGTCAGCATCCAGGTTTAGAAGTCTTATTTTTAGCTCCAGAGATCTGTGTTCTCTTGGTCAGTCTCTCCTGGGAGACTCAAGAACCACTGCTCTGTCTCCAAAGTTCAGCTCACAAGTGAGCTAAGGAGTCACTTCCTGTCTCAACAGACAGGCTTTTGTAAGCAATCTAAATCAGGCAGGTGGTGTTTATTAATTAACTACCAGCAGTTAACCACCACACTGCTAGATTAAAGGCACATTACTTGAACAGGGATTACTCCCCTGTTACAGGGGGACATGCAGACATGCAGTGGCAGGAAGTAACTCTGTCCCTGCTTGACAGATACATTCAGATGAGATTTATGTTGGACCAGATCATCAACTTCCTCTCTGTATATATTCTGTATGTAAGACTTTGTGACATTTCTAATTTTATGTTTTGTATTCCCAAAACATATATGCATCCACCACAGAGATAGAATCAAGATTTGATGAACACAGGGATAACAGCATGATAATTGGTGTTACCATAGTGGAAAAGGTTGGCATACCCTGCACCACAAGGAGTCCTGAGCCCCTCACCTGGTCGGGACTGCCAAGAGTTGGCAATGATTTTGGCCCTGTACCAAACAGTGTAACAGCTGCCAGATATTTCAACCTAAAACCTCCACACTACAGCCACTCCATCTCGGCCTTTACAACGGTCTGCCATATCTCTGCCATTGTTTTTATTTCAAAGCATATACCGTAATTTCAATAGCCATGTCCAGAAACCTTTGGCCCTCTTTCCACAAATACGTTAATGGTGTCCTTTGTCATTTAATGGCACCTTGATGCCATTACCAGGCATTTCTTGACCCGCACTGCAGAAATTAACTTGCACAGGTATAACCAGGGAGACGTATGTGAGGGAAAGTAACATTGGCTTTTATTTAGCCAGCGGCTTTAAACATTACAGCTTCATGTCAGCATACAAAACAAATACAGGCCTAGCCCTTTGTAAGGCTATCTCACACTTCCCAATCCCTATCTGCAGGGCTGGGAGGATAGACTTTTTACCAACCTCTGACCCCATAGTCCAAAGAGGTCCCTGTAAGCAGGGGCTCTTTACATCTGTCTCTGGGTATAGGTTGGTCCTCGTGGGGTGGGGGGGGGGGCTCCCATGTGGGTTCCAGGGTCCGCTGTGCCCTGGAGTAGAGGGTCTGGTTCCCTGTGATCTCTCTTTGGCAGCACAGTCCTGCTGTGCTAGAGAGATCTGTTCCTTGTGATCTCTCTCTGGCAGCCCAGTCCTGCTGTGCTAGAGAGATCTGTTCCTTGTGATCTCTCTGGCAGCCCAGTCCTCCTGGGCTAGAGAGCCCCATGCAGTTTGTGCAGTACACTGTTGAACCTGCCTGATGAGCCAGGTGGAGACTGGTTAATTGATTCTAACTGCAAGTAACCAGCTCCCTGCTGGACTCATCAGCTGCAGACCGGATTAAAGTGTGCTGCCTTATTAAACCAGGGAAAGGCCCTGTCACAGGTACACACACACACACACACACACAGATTAACACACTGATACACACAGACATTGCTAAACACAAAAAGGCATAATCAGATACACTCAAACTGTATGTACAAATGTTATGCGCATATTTGCACATGGACACTGTCACATACAAAGATACACAGACGCACACGTGCTTACATACCGTTATATACTGCTGAAATTGTGTCTTTTTCCCTGTGCTTATATGGGTGCCACGTCCCTGACTGCAAATTCAGAACATAAAAATTCAACACAAACCTTTTTCATTTCAGCAGAAAAGCGTTTCCCGGCAGACGATGCCTTGACATGAGTTGATGGCAAATAATATAATCTAAACTTGAATTTATTTTGATTTAAAATACGTCTGAATAAGATGAGCGGGCAAGTAAAACAGTGTACAGGCTTCAGAGGATCTAAAAAAGGCAATACAGATTTTTATTGCTACTTCTTCCTTGGAGTCTTATATTTTCTTCTTGGATATACTGCTGCAGTAAGATTCCTTTTTCTTCTTCAAATATTTAATACAAGTTTGGGGTTATATTAAAATATAAAAAATGGAGGAAGACTGCAGTTACGTTTTATATACACAGTAAAATTCGCCTGGCCAGTGAAAGGCTGAAAAGTTGTTTTTTTTCTCAGCGTTTTTTGTGGGTTCAGAAAAAAATATATATACAGTACTTGGTATTTTTCCTATAAGTGTATCCCTCGTGAACATGTCTTTCTGCAGACATGAAACTGAGCCGAGAATTTACCCGTTATACATCAAAAAACGTACCTTCTGGAATAGCTGATGCTACAGCACATACAGTGAATGTTGCTTATGCATTATTCACCAATGCTGTCTAATACAAAACATATGATTTGGTAGCAGCTTTTTCTTAGAAGACAGAGAGCACAATGTATTTCCGACACACTGTTTGCAGTTACACCCTCCACTGTCCTCCTCTGTGTTAGGTGCCCGTATATTATTGATGAGGTTTCATTAATATGTAAATGTTTGCAGGGTGATTGGTTTTTCTGGCTGGTTTCCAGGGTTCCTATAAATGATAATATAAGAGCCGGGCTGACGCAAGAAGGCATTCTGCAGATTAATATTTATATGCTCCATACTCTCTTTTTAACTTCGATCAACACAGACATGACGCCGGCGGGCGCTGGTACTAACACAGACATGACGCCGGCGGGGCGCTGGTACTAACACAGACATGACGCCGGCGGGCGCTGGTACTAACACAGACATGACGCCGGCGGGCGCTGGTACTAACACAGACATGACGCCGGCGGGCGCTGGTACTAACACAGACATGATGCCGGCGGGCGCTGGTACTAACACAGACATGACGCCGACGGGCGCTGGTACTAACACAGACATGACGCCGGCGGGCGCTGGTACTAACACAGACATGACGCCGACGGGCGCTGGTACTAACACAGACATGACGCCGGCGGGCGCTGGTACTAACACAGACATGACGCCGACGGGCGCTGGTACTAACACAGACATGATGCCGGCGGGCGCTGGTACTAACACAGACATGATGCCGGCGGGCGCTGGTACTAACACAGATATGATGCCGGCAGGGCGCTGGTACTAACACAGACATGACGCCGACGGGCGCTGGTACTAACACAGACATGATGCCGACGGGCGCTGGTACTAACACAGACATGACGCCGGCGGATGCTGGTACTAACACAGACATGATGCCGGCGGGCGCTGGTACTAACACAGACATGATGCCGGCGGGCGCTGGTACTAACACAGATATGATGCCGGCAGGGCGCTGGTACTAACACAGACATGACGCCGACGGGCGCTGGTACTAACACAGACATGACACCGGCAGGGCGCTGGTACTAACACAGACATGACGCCGACGGGCGCTGGTACTAACACAGACATGATGCCGGCGGGGCCGGGTACTAACACAGACATGATGCCGACGGGCGCTGGTACTAACACAGACATGACGCCGGCGGGCGCTGGTACTAACACAGACATGACGCCGACGGGCGCTGGTACTAACACAGACATGATGCCGACGGGCGCTGGTACTAACACAGACATGATGCCGGCGGGGCGCTGGTACTAACACAGACATGATGCCGGCAGGCGCTGGTACTAACACAGACATGATGCCGACGGGCGCTGGTACTAACACAGACATGATGCCGGCGGGCGCTGGTACTAACACAGACGATGCCGGCGGGGCGCTGGTACTAACACAGACATGATGCCGACGGGCGCTGGTACTAACACAGACATGATGCCGACGGGCGCTGGTACTAACACAGACATGATGCCGGCAGGCGCTGGTACTAACACAGACATGATGCCGGCGGGCGCTGGTACTAACACAGACATGATGCCGGCGGGCGCTGGTACTAACACAGACATGATGCCGGCGGGCGCTGGTACTAACACAGACATGATGCCGGCAGGCGCTGGTACTAACACAGACATGATGCCGGCGGGGCGCTGGTACTAACACAGACATGATGCCGGCAGGCGCTGGTACTAACACAGACATGATGCCGACGGGCGCTGGTACTAACACAGACATGATGCCGGCGGGCGCTGGTACTAACACAGACATGATGCCGGCGGGCGCTGGTACTAACACAGACATGATGCCGGCGGGCGCTGGTACTTACACAGACATGATGCCGGCGGGCGCTGGTACTAACACAGACATGATGCCGGCGGGCGCTGGTACTAACACAGACATGACGCCGGCGGGCGCTGGTACTAACACAGACATGATGCCGGCGGGGCGCTGGTACTAACACAGACATGATGCCGGCAGGCGCTGGTACTAACACAGACATGATGCCGGCGGGGCGCTGGTACTAACACAGACATGATGCCGGCGGGCGCTGGTACTAACACAGACATGACGCCGGCGGGCGCTGGTACTAACACAGACATGATGCCGGCGGGGCGCTGGTACTAACACAGACATGATGCCGGCGGGGCGCTGGTACTAACACAGACATGACGCCGGCGGGCGCTGGTACTAACACAGACATGATGCCGGCGGGCCCTGGTACTAACACAGACATGATGCCGGCGGGCGCTGGTACTAACACAGACATGATGCCGGCGGGCGCTGGTACTAACACAGACATGATGCCGGCGGGCGCTGGTACTAACACAGACATGATACCGGCGGGCGCTGGTACTAACACAGACATGACGCCGGCGGGCGCTGGTACTAACACAGACATGATACCGGCGGGCGCTGGTACTAACACAAACATGACACCGGCGGGCGCTGGTACTAACACAGACATGATGCCGGCGGGCGCTGGTACTAACACAGACATGATGCCGGCGGGCGCTGGTACTAACACAGACATGACGCCGGCGGGCGCTGGTACTAACACAGACATGACGCCGGCGGGCGCTGGTACTAACACAGACATGACGCCGGCGGGTGCTGGTACTAACACAGACATGACGCCGGCGGGCGCTGGTACTAACACAGACATGATGCCGGCGGGCGCTGGTACTAACACAGATATGATGCCGGCGGGGCGCTGGTACTAACACAGACATGATGCCGGCGGGCGCTGGTACTAACACAGACATGATGCCGGCGGGGCGGGGTACTAACACAGACATGATGCCGGCGGGCGCTGGTACTAACACAGACATGACGCCGGCGGGCGCTGGTACTAACACAGACATGATGCCGGCGGGGCGCTGGTACTAACACAGACATGATGCCGACGGGGCGCTGGTACTAACACAGACATGATGCCGACGGGCGCTGGTACTAACACAGACATGATGCCGGCGGGGCGCTGGTACTAACACAGACATGATGCCGGCGGGCGCTGGTACTAACACAGACATGATGCCGGCGGGCGCTGGTACTAACACAGATATGATGCCGGCGGGCGCTGGTACTAACACAGATATGACGCCGGCGGGCGCTGGTACTAACACAGACATGACGCCGGCGGGCGCTGGTACTAACACAGACATGACGCCGGCGGGCGCTGGTACTAACACAGATATGATGCCGGCGGGCGCTGGTACTAACACAGACATGATGCCGGCGGGCGCTGGTACTAACACAGACATGACACCGGCGGGCGCTGGTACTAACACAGACATGATGCCGGCGGGCGCTGGTACTAACACAGACATGATGCCGGCGGGCGCTGGTACTAACACAGACATGATGCCGGCGGGCGCTGGTACTAACACAGATATGATGCCGGCGGGGCGCTGGTACTAACACAGACATGATGCCGACGGGCGCTGGTACTAACACAGACATGACGCCGGCGGATGCTGGTACTAACACAGACATGATGCCGGCGGGCGCTGGTACTAACACAGACATGATGCCGGCGGGCGCTGGTACTAACACAGATATGATGCCGGCAGGGCGCTGGTACTAACACAGACATGACGCCGACGGGCGCTGGTACTAACACAGACATGATGCCGACGGGCGCTGGTACTAACACAGACATGACGCCGGCGGATGCTGGTACTAACACAGACATGATGCCGGCGGGCGCTGGTACTAACACAGACATGATGCCGGCGGGCGCTGGTACTAACACAGATATGATGCCGGCAGGGCGCTGGTACTAACACAGACATGACGCCGACGGGCGCTGGTACTAACACAGACATGACACCGGCAGGGCGCTGGTACTAACACAGACATGACGCCGACGGGCGCTGGTACTAACACAGACATGATGCCGGCGGGGCCGGGTACTAACACAGACATGATGCCGACGGGCGCTGGTACTAACACAGACATGATGCCGGCGGGCGCTGGTACTAACACAGACATGACGCCGACGGGCGCTGGTACTAACACAGACATGATGCCGACGGGCGCTGGTACTAACACAGACATGATGCCGGCGGGGCGCTGGTACTAACACAGACATGATGCCGGCAGGCGCTGGTACTAACACAGACATGATGCCGGCGGGCGCTGGTACTAACACAGACATGATGCCGGCGGGCGCTGGTACTAACACAGACATGATGCCGGCGGGCGCTGGTACTAACACAGACGATGCCGGCGGGGCGCTGGTACTAACACAGACATGATGCCGACGGGCGCTGGTACTAACACAGACATGATGCCGACGGGCGCTGGTACTAACACAGACATGATGCCGGCAGGCGCTGGTACTAACACAGACATGATGCCGGCGGGCGCTGGTACTAACACAGACATGATGCCGGCGGGCGCTGGTACTAACACAGACATGATGCCGGCGGGCGCTGGTACTAACACAGACATGATGCCGGCAGGCGCTGGTACTAACACAGACATGATGCCGGCGGGGCGCTGGTACTAACACAGACATGATGCCGGCAGGCGCTGGTACTAACACAGACATGATGCCGACGGGCGCTGGTACTAACACAGACATGATGCCGGCGGGCGCTGGTACTAACACAGACATGATGCCGGCGGGCGCTGGTACTAACACAGACATGATGCCGGCGGGCGCTGGTACTTACACAGACATGATGCCGGCGGGCGCTGGTACTAACACAGACATGATGCCGGCGGGCGCTGGTACTAACACAGACATGACGCCGGCGGGCGCTGGTACTAACACAGACATGATGCCGGCGGGGCGCTGGTACTAACACAGACATGATGCCGGCAGGCGCTGGTACTAACACAGACATGATGCCGGCGGGGCGCTGGTACTAACACAGACATGATGCCGGCGGGCGCTGGTACTAACACAGACATGACGCCGGCGGGCGCTGGTACTAACACAGACATGATGCCGGCGGGGCGCTGGTACTAACACAGACATGATGCCGGCGGGGCGCTGGTACTAACACAGACATGACGCCGGCGGGCGCTGGTACTAACACAGACATGATGCCGGCGGGCGCTGGTACTAACACAGACATGATGCCGGCGGGCGCTGGTACTAACACAGACATGATGCCGGCGGGCGCTGGTACTAACACAGACATGATGCCGGCGGGCGCTGGTACTAACACAGACATGATACCGGCGGGCGCTGGTACTAACACAGACATGACGCCGGCGGGCGCTGGTACTAACACAGACATGATACCGGCGGGCGCTGGTACTAACACAAACATGACACCGGCGGGCGCTGGTACTAACACAGACATGATGCCGGCGGGCGCTGGTACTAACACAGACATGATGCCGGCGGGCGCTGGTACTAACACAGACATGATGCCGGCGGGCGCTGGTACTAACACAGACATGACGCCGGCGGGCGCTGGTACTAACACAGACATGACGCCGGCGGGCGCTGGTACTAACACAGACATGACGCCGGCGGGCGCTGGTACTAACACAGACATGATGCCGGCGGGCGCTGGTACTAACACAGATATGATGCCGGCGGGGCGCTGGTACTAACACAGACATGATGCCGGCGGGCGCTGGTACTAACACAGACATGATGCCGGCGGGGCGGGGTACTAACACAGACATGATGCCGGCGGGCGCTGGTACTAACACAGACATGACGCCGGCGGGCGCTGGTACTAACACAGACATGATGCCGGCGGGCGCTGGTACTAACACAGATATGATGCCGGCGGGGCGCTGGTACTAACACAGACATGATGCCGACGGGGCGCTGGTACTAACACAGACATGATGCCGACGGGCGCTGGTACTAACACAGACATGATGCCGGCGGGGCGCTGGTACTAACACAGACATGATGCCGGCGGGCGCTGGTACTAACACAGACATGATGCCGGCGGGCGCTGGTACTAACACAGATATGATGCCGGCGGGCGCTGGTACTAACACAGATATGATGCCGGCGGGCGCTGGTACTAACACAGACATGACGCCGGCGGGCGCTGGTACTAACACAGACATGACGCCGGCGGGCGCTGGTACTAACACAGATATGATGCCGGCGGGCGCTGGTACTAACACAGACATGATGCCGGCGGGCGCTGGTACTAACACAGACATGACACCGGCGGGCGCTGGTACTAACACAGACATGATGCCGGCGGGCGCTGGTACTAACACAGACATGATGCCGGCGGGCGCTGGTACTAACACAGACATGATGCCGGCGGGCGCTGGTACTAACACAGATATGATGCCGGCGGGGCGCTGGTACTAACACAGACATGATGCCGACGGGCGCTGGTACTAACACAGACATGATGCCGGTGGGGCGCTGGTACTAACACAGATATGATGCCGGCGGGGCGCTGGTACTAACACAGATATGATGCCGGCGGGGCGCTGGTACTAACACAGACATGATGCCGACGGGCGCTGGTACTAACACAGACATGATGCCGGCGGGCGCTGGTACTAACACAGACATGATGCCGGCGGGCGCTGGTACTAACACAGACATGACGCCGGCGGGCGCTGGTACTAACACAGACATGATGCCGGCGGGCGCTGGTACTAACACAGACATGACGCCGGCGGGCTCTAGTACTAACACAGACATGACGCCGGCGGGCGCTGGTACTAACACAAACATGATGCCGGCGGGGCGCTGGTACTAACACAGACATGACGCCGGCGGGCCCTGGTACTAACACAGACATGACGCCGGCGGGCGCTGGTACTAACACAGACATGATGCCGGCGGGCGCTGGTACTAACACAGACATGATGCCGGCGGGCGCTGGTACTAACACAGACATGATGCCGGCAGGGCGCTGGTACTAACACAGACATGACGCCGGCGGGCGCTGGTACTAACACAGACATGATGCCGGCGGGCGCTGGTACTAACACAGACATGATGCCGGCGGGCGCTGGTACTAACACAGACATGATGCCGGCGGGGCCGGGTACTAACACAGACATGATGCCGGCGGGGCGCTGGTACTAACACAGATATGATGCCGGCGGGGCGCTGGTACTAACACAGACATGATGCCGGCGGGCGCTGGTACTAACACAGACATGATGCCGGCAGGCACTGGTACTAACACAGACATGACGCCGGCGGGCGCTGGTACTAACACAGACATGACGCCGGCGGGCACTGATACTAACACAGACATGATGCCGGCGGGCGCTGGTACTTACACAGACATGATGCCGGCGGGCGCTGGTACTAACACAGACATGATGCCGGCGGGCGCTGGTACTAACACAGACATGATGCCGGCAGGCGCTGGTACTAACACAGACATGATGCCGGCAGGCGCTGGTACTAACACAGACATGACGCCGG
Organism: Ascaphus truei; assembly: GCF_040206685.1. Taxonomy (NCBI): domain Eukaryota; kingdom Metazoa; phylum Chordata; class Amphibia; order Anura; family Ascaphidae; genus Ascaphus; species Ascaphus truei. The sequence continues at coordinate 3,853,416 of NC_134495.1, forward strand.
CGGGCGCTGGTACTAACACAGACATGATGCCGGCGGGCCCTGGTACTAACACAGACATGATGCCGGCGGGCCCTGGTACTAACACAGACATGATGCCGGCGGGCGCTGGTACTAACACAGACATGATGCCGGCGGGGCGCTGGTGCTAACACAGACATGACGCCAGCGGGGCGCTGGTACTAACACAGACATGACACCGGCGGGGCCGGGTACTAACACAGACATGATGCCGGCGGGCGCTAGTACTAACACAGACATGATGCCGGCGGGGCGGGGTACTAAACATTGCATGTGTGTGTGTGTGACTATGTATTAAACTAAAATGTCTCCATTTGCGCCAGCTGCGGTATTTGACTTTGGCGCACAGAAAGTGACTGCGCTGGGCGAACGGCATGTACTAAAAACTAATATTTCTGTGGGCCACAAAATCAATTCAAAGTGCTGCTCTAAAGTGGTTACAAACCATGAAAGACTCGAGCACCCGAGTAACGAGGTGGTACTTGGCACTGCAGCCCCCCGCCCTTAAAGTAGGGCACAGAGCTGGTAAGATAAATGGTATGGCCAGTGAGGGCCGTGTCTATCCGCTGTGAGCCTCTCTGTCTGGTGACAAGCCTGGAGAGCGCATGCCGGGGCTCACACCGCGGGACAGATACTAGATTTAGAGAGGGCTGGAGGCCACACATGTCAGTCATGTTTAGACAGCGCATGTAGGCGTAGAGACGTGCAAAGACTCAGACTCATTACTCTGTTTGTAATGCATGTGCTGCAAAAAAGGCTGCTCTGAAGCGTGGCTGTGTTTCAGATACGCCCTGTGCCGTGTCTGCATCTCCCACACAACCCTGAATACATCCCTAAGAGCAGAGTGGATATCCCATCAAGAAGGCTATTTACTAAAGTAAACTCAGAAAAGGGATTTCTCAGTTGTCGGCCCTTTTTTGCATTTGTATTTTTATTTTACACTATTGATATTATCCCATTGTGATTTTTTTGGACTTTGTACCTACTTTTTAATACAAACTTTTAACAAATTGGACAGAGTTTTTCCCTGACTAAATCTTGTGCAGTTCTCTTGCACTAATTTTGCAATCAGACATTTATTGAGATGTAATGTATATTATAATGTCTGTAAATCATTTTGTCTCTGTTTAATTTGAATAAAAAAACCCTCATATTTATTAAGAATTAAATGGAAATAGCCATGTTAGGCCAGTTGAGATAGTGCAGAATAAATTAGCATTTCAGTATTAGGTAATACTTTTTGTTATTTGTTATTTGGACTAACAATTGATAATTAAGGACTGGCTTTTGAGAGAAGTAGAATACTCGAAAACTTAAATATCGATGGTTAGTCCAAATAGAAAGTGTATTACCTAATACTGAAATACTCGTTTATGCTACCATATTTATTAACAATTTTCATACATTTGATTCAAGCACCAAAACCTATATAGTACTTACAAAGCCTTCTTCCATCCTAAAACATTGGCACTGAAAGATAAATGGGGATAAACAGGGGGGCAACGTTTCGGAGACAGATCCCTCCTTCAGGCCCATTCTCTCTTGTCCCCAAAGGGACAAAGAAGTACTTCCCTTACCCCAGTACCCCAACAACAATAAACAGCGCCCCTGATGAATAAGCAAATGAGTAACCTTATAAGCAATAAATGCTACCAGGATCTGAAACAACAGTAGAGAGAATAGCCTATGTAGCAATCCCAAAAATAGTTTAAAGTCAAACCACAGGGTATTAATCAGCAAACGTAGTCTCAAACACTTCTCCTCTCCTGCTGCAAGGGGGGCTGCTTGTCTCCCCCCCCACACTTGCTCTCCACTCCTTATCCCTGGGTTTTTGTCCTTTTGCTACCTATTTTTTCATTGTGTATTTTGTATTATTGTGTCTGTGTCACATAGTCAGTGAGTGCAGGAACTATTATTACTGTTTTGTAATTTTTAGGAGGAATTGGGTCCTTCTTTTGCTCCTCATTTTGCACCCTGCACCTTGCATTTATTATAAGTAATTTTTTTGAGTGCTGTCTATCATTACTTTCTTTCAGATTGTTACAGTGTTTCAAAGCACCATCGTTTTAGCATTGATGCAAAGTTTACTTACACGCAGAGAAGTTAATGTTCCGATTTTTTAGTAACGAAGCCGGCAGCATACGAAGGCCCTCAATGCAAGATTAGATTATGAAACCGAGAGGAAACATAAAAACCTTTTGGAATCTGGTTCTGTCTTTGACAATAGTGATATATTACCGCTAAGGCAAAGCGCTAACATATCAATGAGGAAAATTGGCTTCCAAGGTTCTCATGTATGTAAAAGCATAATTAAACCAGAACCAATTCATCTAGTATTTTCCAGCAGCTTTTGTCAATATCAGCCGTGGCACAGCGTGTACACCTCGAAGATTGTGTCTTGTGAATACTCCTGTAATCACACAGTAAGGAAACTGAGATTACATGCCGCCCTGCCACTATGTATAAAAGATGAGTGAAATGTGTTAGAATCCTAATTACGAGTTGGAAAAAAAGCAATTAAATTGCATAACTACAACCTCCTAGGGTGGATGTTCCACGAAACAACGCATGATACAAGAAACTCACAGAGGCACACTCACATTTTTCTCAGTAATCTGAGGAGAACAACAGACAAGGAAATTGTTTCCTGAACTAATGTTACAGACAGCAGGTGCTTCAGTGTTCTTGCTGGAAGAAGCAGTAAAGAAACAGATATTTAATAATTATCACTCTTCTAGGGCCGCTCTGTTAGGAGAAATTTGCAGTGAAGTGACATGCTGGTATTAGAAACAAGAAGTAGATAATTACCTTACACGTTTAGTTGGCAAATGCTGTTGAATGTCAAAGTTGAAGGAAAGTACAATGCTAGAGAAAATGTTCTAAGACATTGGTTTACGTCCACAGCCGGGTTCCATGAAATGGTCACTCAAATCTCAAACCTCAAACCTCAATCCTCAAACCTCAATCCTCAATCCTCAAACCTCAATCCTCAATCCTCAAATCTCAATCCTCAATCCTCAAACCTCAATCCTCAAACCTCAATCCTCAAACCTCAATCCTCAAATCTCAATCCTCAAACCTCAATCCTCAATCCTCAATCCTCAAATCTCAATCCTCAAACCTCAATCCTCAATCCTCAATCCTCAAATCTCAATCCTCAATCCTCAAACCTCAATCCTCAATCCTGATATTTTATAACAAAAGATGCTGGTCCTTAGTTACTAAGCGGTATTCCATAAGACTCCTTTCTAGCGTGCGCTTAAAGGTGTCTGGGTGGGAAAGTCTCCTCCTGCGCTAGGAGAAGTCACATGAAATATTAGGGATGCTTGGCCGTGTGTTTTTGTTTTGAATCTCAAACTTTTTGAGTTTAAGTTTTGGTTTTACTTAAGGTTGGTTGGTTGGTTTTGGTTCTGGTTTAAGATTATGTCAGAATATATTATTTTTATCATCATAAACTGTGCGTGTGTGTGTGTGTGTGTGTGTGTGTGTGTATGGGTGTTATTATATCAAAATAAATCATGGCCCCAGCACTCGCAGGTCTGATGCAGACATACAAAGGATTTATTTGTGCCGTTTCTATGTATCGTTTCTATGTATCGTTTCTATTTATCGTTTCTATGTATCGTTTCTATGTATCGTTTCTATGTATCGTTTCTATGTATCGTTTCTATTTATCGTTCCTCCCTTGGAACCTTTGCATCAGACCCGGGAATGCCGGCTTCACTATTTGTTTACATTTCAACACTTTGAGGAGCACCCAGTCATAAAACACAACGTCAGGATTATTTATTACTCAGGATTATCAGGAATTATTTTTACTACCGGTATTTAATTAATATCTATAAAGAGTATTTCTAAATAGCAATTCAATCTTGGTTAATTAAATCAGATTCCACTGAGGTCGTATTTAACATATATTTTTATATAAAACAATATTGTATGATTGGCAGGCACTCATGGCTTGCTCAAATAAATACATTATATACACATGCTCAAGTAAATACAATAAATAGTTTGATGCTACTATTTGGGACTATTATAAGGATCTCGATAGTGGTCTTAAATGTCGATATAACATATTAACTCACAAATGTGAGAAGTGAGTACTGCATTTAGTCTTTGATGTTCAAGAGGTAAATACTCTTTCATGAATTTCTTATATTTGATTGGTATGCTTGCTTACTTATTAAAGTGTTCTGCACCCTAGAGGCATGTTATCCTGTGCTTATTTGCTAAGATACATTTTTGACATAACGGAGAAAGGACCATCTCATTCAATCTGCAAAAAAAATCTACATGGACTAAATACTGGACTTAATATCTCTTTTATGGAAGAAGAATTTTCAGCCACAGTGCTCATATATATGTATTCATCTAAAAAGAGATCTTTTAGCATTTGAGTTTAACGTCACACCAAAGCGAAATATTATTTGATTTTAATAACATCACTCAAATGTTGTTATTAGTTAGAAGTACTAATGACATAGAAAAAGCCCCAAAGAGAGAGAGACATTTGCCCAAGAATATGTGCCCAATTAGGTTGTTGTGTGTATTGGGTTACAAGTGCCAGCAATCCCCACTCCCAAAACCAGACAGAAAAAACAATTAATGTCAAGTACACAGTTTCAAAAAATCTCACAGATTTGGTGGACTCCAGGGTCCGCTGTGCCCTGGATGTAGAGGGCCTGGTTTCTGGTTATCTTGCTGGATACAGTCCTTCTGTGCTCAAGACAACTGTTCCTGTGAGTCTCTTCTGGCAACAGCGTCCCTCTGTGCTCAAGAGATCTCCTGCAGTGTAAGCCGGAGGCTTTCCTATTTGTCTGATGAGCGAGGTGGAGACTGGTTAATTGTCTGTAGCTGCTATTAACCATCTCCCATTGCTCAGACCAATACAGGCTTCCTATTGAACCGCTTTTAGGCAGGGGTTAGTGCCCTGTCTGTAACGAGTGCTCACCACAAACAAGGCGGGACCACGAGGCTGAGGTGGGGATATTGATAGCCACCGACCAACAACCGAGCAGACACGTCCGGAGTGCAGAGTGGTAGTCGTGTGGCCGGGTCAGGGTAGGAGAGGTCAGGTTGCTTGAGGTACTTGCCGTGGTGAAGGAGTGGAGATATCGGATAGTTGTTGATGCGGTGCCGGGGTCCAGGGGTAGAGAGAGTAGAATAGTCGAGTCCGTAGCCGTGGTCCAGGGGTCAGAGAAGTCAGGAGTCCGGGTGCAAGCTGAGGTCAAACAACAAGGATCAAACAAGACAAGGCAGGGCAGCAGGAAGCTTGAGGTAAGCACCAGTCACAAGAGATTATGCTTGGCCAGTTTGCAGGCGGGCTGCCTGAGCATTTAAAGGACAGTTAGCCAATGGTGAGGCAGCACACAGGTGCAAGGTAACTGATAGTAGGACCGCCCACAGCTGCAGGGTAATGCAATCACCGTCACAAAGCATGTAGCTTATCACCATAGATCTGACTAGGGGTCGCCATATCCTTCTGCCAGCAAGCATCTATGGTACATAGATGCCAACTTGCAGTTATACATCACTGCCTCTATCCAAGCATATCTGATGTTTGTATCAAATTGAGACTACTGGTCTTGTCTCTCAACAGGACATCTCAAATCAGCAGTAACAACCACACCGGCAATGAGACGACTCTGATGCGGTGTATATATACAGTATAAATAACAACACCACAGGGCAATTATCCCCTAGGGTGGACTAATAACCACCCTCTGACCCCCCATTAAAGATCTATTAGTGTCAATAACTAGAGCTGCTGAGACTTTGAGCACTAGTGTATACAATACCTAATACCAAGCAAGGAAACCATTTTTAACTTTAATCGAGTATAACATATTGTGTAGACATTTGGTCTTAATAAAGTGTAAAATTTTAACAGACTCAATGTGAGCATCATTGGACCTATATAATTTATGGTCTGTTGTGCACCAATAATAGGGATTTCTACTAGTGGCAAGTACTCTCTAGTTACAAACCGCTATTCTCTAATGCAATCACAGGTACGTGCACCGATAGGCAGGGGCGGAGTCTGTAGCAGCTGTGGGATAATGGATGCAGTTAACCCCTTGTTTGCCTATGTCTGTGCGACGTCTGCGCGTAGAGGGTGCGCGCTGTGCGCTGCCTATGTTGTCACAGGGGCGGAGCCTGGAGACTGCCCCTGCAGTGTCTCTGGTCCTAAGAGCGCGGCACATGCGCGCATGTTGCGGCTGACGCACGTCACCCATCAAGTCGCGGGATGAGTGACGGAGGCAGGGTTTCACGGCGATCCTCACACTGTCATACTTTGTATTAAAGTGCAAAATATATGCAGTACATTACGCCTGTTTTTTCACGTGAAAGCTCCGCATACATACTGCTTCCGGGGATGCTTTGGCCGTGGCTTGTTGGAAAGGCGGCTACGGTTCCTGAAAACCCTTCTAGAGAACCTCTCTATGGCCACTGAGTTTCCACTATCTTCTGTTTCTTTAAATCAGCATTGAGTGTCATAGAATAGGGCTGTGAGCGAGTACAGGTATAGCAAGCCAGTGCTTCTATAACGAGAAGGCGTTTACACAAAACCCTGCCCCCAATCATCTAACATGTGCACACAATCCCGCGTTTGCTTTCACCGGTGTCTTGTGGGAACATGAGGTCTCAGAATAAATTAAAGGTTTCCACCATTGCAGTGTAGTTAAACGGTGTTGTTTGCCTAACACAAAGTAGCGATATTTCTGTCACTAATTCGTTTACTGTGAAACATGACTATGTGACTACTGTAGAATTTATTTCATTTGTTATAAATGAAGTTCACACTGGTTAGATCTCTAATAATATAAAATGCTGTTCACAGAATAAGGCTGGGAGAACATTTGGAACAACAAGCCAAGATGAAAGGATATAGTGATATATACAATACATGGAGAGAATAAAGAGAGGAGAAGGGGAGACAAGAACAGAAGAAACAGATGTAGAAAAGATTGCCTGGAAGGACCAAAACGCAATTCAATGTGTCTCCTCATTCTTCTGATACTGCTTTCAGTGACGTTGATTACATTCTTGATATGAAGAATTCTTCTAATTAATTTCCCCATTTTAACGGCTTAAATCATCAAGAATCCTGTGAAGAATAAAGCCACAAGCAAAATCAATCGTCTGTGTTACAGACAATGCAAATGTACTTTACAAAACGGCGACTGAAACAATTACAATATGAAACTGTACAGTATATCATATACATAAATTATGGCAACAAAAAATATAGCATTGTGCCTGTGAGCAGAATTTACGCTTTACTTTTTGGACAAAAGACTTTTCCCTTACTCCAGCTGCCGTGGGCATTATTACAGATGGCACAAAAAAGATGCATAATAGTATGTAGCCACCTCCGGGGATGACCATAAGCAATGTAAGGAGGTAACGGTCATAATGGGTTAACCAGGTCGGATCACGCTGGTATTGCCCCTCCCCATCATGATGTAGGATGACTGTGCAGAAGGGATTGCCATTCCCTTGTATGTTTTGTGACCAGTAATTTCACCATAGGGAGATAGAAGGGTACATGTAGCTCCACCCGATGTTCTAGAAGCAGGTTCCTCGGAGTTCTGGCAGAGCGTCTCACCGTGAGTCCTGTAAATATGTTTAAGTATCCAGTTATGTATGTTAAGAGTGTCCTTTCTCTGTTGATTGTTTTCAGATAAGGAACGTACCCTATATAGTTTGTGCTTATTGTAATGCCCAAGATTGCTCTCATGCAGGAAGAGATGAGCATGGGCTTAGTAGAAGTTTTCAAAGTAGTAACTCTGGATCGGCCCCACCAGGAGGTTCTTAGTAAAGTCCCGATCCAATATGCATGGAGGAGGTATGCAGTACTGATACTGATCCCCGAAAGCAGTCTCTATTCACAACAGGGGCCCACTTCAGATGGGGCACTATTGATGCTATGCAAGAGATTGCCAATCTAATCAATCCCCAGCACAAGAGTGAGAGCTACCAGGGGAAGAAGCACAGAGTAACTCAATAATATAATATGAAGTCTCTCCTTGTATAGTGAGCCTCATAAATAGATGTGAATAAAGTTATTTTTCTACTATAAAAGTTCCTGGCGCCCATCCTTATTCTCTCTGCATATCCACGCCCAACCTGCACTGACCCAGCACCCTGACCAGGTCTGAGAGACTGAGCCCTGCCTGCACTGACCCAGCACCCTGACCAGGTCTGAGAGACTGAGCCCAACCTGCACTGACCCAGCACCCTGACCAGGTCTGAGAGACTGAGCCCTGCCTGCACCCACCCAGCACCCTGACCAGGTCTGAGAGACTGAGCCCAACCTGCACCCACCCAGCACCCTGACCAGGTCTGAGAGACTGATCACTGCCGTCTGCATGAGGTCTGGATCACAGAACTCCCACAGGAGAATCACCCACTGCACACACTCACATACAGGATTTGGGCACACTAAAAAGAAGGTATCACTCATACTGCTGCTCTGAGGATCAAAAAGAACTTCACAAGGAAATACTTGAACTGAGAGAAAGCAACCTAGCAACCCAAATACTGTAAGTAGTTTGGTTTGTGATGCTGTACGTGAGGATGTGAGTGATGCTCCTGGATGAACAGGTACCACCACCTCTGCTGAAGCACAGCATCACTATGGCAGCCCCCTCCTGTTTGAGGAGAAGGAAGAGGAGGAAGACTTTATAACTATAAAGCCACCGTGTACACGTACAGGGGAGCTGAGCGGCTGAAACACAATACTCGGTTTGGTAACTAATTAAGAACTCAATTAAATAAGTAAGTAACATAACATTAATTCTAATATTACATATCATTTTACATCCCCTTTTCTTGTAATTACGTAAGGAATTGCCGCCTACTGGGGGAATCACAACCCGGTATCTGCTCTCTACTTTACATGATACATTGTATCAAGTGATATGGGTAAATGTTAAAGCAGCAATCACCCCCCCCCCCCCCAAAAAAATATATTTTTAACTTACCTGATCCTGTTCCCTAAATATTTGTAGTTTATTTGCCGAATTTGACACCAAAATATGACAAAGGGGGTCACATATAAAAAGTGTCAATGTCCTCTACTGACCCTCTCGTACTTTCCATTGGTCGACCCGAAGCCATTATGTGTTCACTGAGCAAGTATTTGTGCCTAGTGGGCAAACCCTACTCTCCGGTCGTGAACCTGGGGTCCCCGGAGGTCAGGTGACCACCATCGGGTGAGCTACAAAACGAGAAGAATCTGTGAGAACTGCTGCTTTATTGAACGACGTCCTTGGGATGAAAGTCCATTCCCTGCTTTTTCTTACAATCCAAACATTTCTAACGTCAAGGTGAATACGGAATCAAGCTTCGGAAGAAATTGTCAAATCTAAACCAAACTTGAACCAAAACCGGAGAAAGGCTCATCACTGCATGAATTAATCTGCTTAAAAAAACAACATCAGTATGAAGCCAGGGTTACTGCTTCTGCCTGTGCGTCTTGTTGGGACATTCTGTGATATTCTGTGTTTTCACTGCCATTATATACAGTGGAATCTCTGCCATGTTCTGCATTACAATGAGATATTCTGCATTTACTGTAGGTAAAATAAAGCTTGGCATGTCTATAAACCGGGCTAACTTTGGCAGTGACGAATGAAAAAAAACATTCACACCCCACAAGTTTTTATCCCCAGCCTTAAAAAAAAAAAAATCCAAGACTGAAACCTATCAAGTTCTAAAACACAAACTTTCTTGTAGAACCAAGACCAAAACAGGGAACAGGCCTCAGCATAACATACAGATTTAGCCAGTGATATGGGCCCCGCTGGTGTTCCTCTGTTATTGGAATAGTACAGCAGCCCTGCTCCCTTCCTGCACGGGGCTGATTCAAAACAAGGTCCACCTTGCTCACTGGTGCGTTGTGTATGTCCCACTGCAGCGTTTGAAATAGCGTGGCTACATTTCTATATTTCCAAAGTACTGGACCTATATCTGAGAATCAGGCTTTTGTAAAATGCACAGAATATAGGCGAAAGCTGCGTGAGGTTAATTTGAAAGGGCTTCATGGTACAGGCCGCCATTAAAGTCTTCACGGAATCCAGTTTGGAACCATTTGTCTAAACACTGACTGTGTTATCATGTCTACTTAAGGCATTCAAATATATGGGTGGAGGAGGCAAAGCAAAGAGGTCTTTCACCTCACCGACAAAAACTCACTAATGACACCACTATTCCTAAACCCGGATTGTACCCGAGGTCTAAATAGACAAGTATTTATGAGTTGGTGATCAAGGGGGTGACCAGAGGGGTCGATCTCTTGGAAAACTCCACTACTAAAACATTTCAATCCCTAATCTCGGATGAGGGAATTGAATTGTTTAGATTTATTCAGAGGAGGGGATTCATTGAACACTCTGGGGTTAGACCCTCCTTCACTCAGTTCGAGGAGATCTGCCTCAGAGATCCAAATCAAGCTAAAATTACCTATAGGCTATATAAATCCGTATTACTGGATATCCCCCAGGGGAAGACGAAATATGTAGCCCAATGGGAAGATGATATTGGAGAGGTACTGGAGGCCGAGGACCTGGGGGACATATGTGATGTGCATCAAAGAGTTCCATTTATACAACAGTGAGGGAAAATGCTTCCAAATTCTGCACAGGTGGTATATGGCACTGCAGTGACGCCCAAGCAAGGTAATTGGTACCTCCCCAGTGTACCCAAAGAGGTGTAACCAACGAGCAGATCTCTTCCACATGTGGTGGTCCTGCCCCAGGTAGCCCAGTTGTGGTCCAAGGTCCATAGTATGACACAAGGGTCACTTGGTCCTGCCTACTAAACAGAATATGGATAGAGACTCCAATAAGCTAATAGTGCACATGATAACCGAAAACCAAATGTACTATTGCACTATACTGCAAGATAGGGGATATGCCAAATCTGACACAAATTAAGGACAAGATATGGTATAACTATCAGATAGGAAAACTGACTATCTTATTGTAACGGGTATTCCACCCCACCCAATCTCATATGTAGTGTGGGTGAGTAGAACATGTGGTGTTACCGGTGTGGTGCGTATACCTGCAGGCTCACAGGAGGTCTGAGCCTCCGCTAATGAGAGCCTGGGGTGAATCCTCTGGAACGGATCTTCGTTTACAGCGCCTCCACCTATGTAGGATTCTAGGGAAGTGTAGAATGACCCTACATAGGAACCCAATAAGAAACTACACACACAGTGATTATATATAACTAAGGGCTTTACTACGAACATAGAGAATATCATAATCCATTACATAACATCATAACCTGTGTCCCTCTCACGAGGAGACACTACCCTTGGTGACGTCTCGCAGGACGATTCCCCGACACCAGGTGATCCCACCCAGTGTCCCAAGAACCCCACCCAATGTCCCGTACTCCTACAGAGATAGTCACTGGGTGACTGCGCAGTCACTAAAACCTCTAGGCCTGTTGGTGCACATATAATATTGATACCTTCCGAGCACTCCGATGCTCGGGCCTGCAACACTCTTCTCAAAGGGTCAGACGTCCGTCTGATCCTTTCCAGGTACTCTGCCGGTGGACCCCAACGAGGGTCCCACCGCTCCACGGGAACTGCAACCGATCACGGCAACACCAACCGCATGGGAACAGCAACCGCCGTTATCAGCTCCTAGGGCCTGTGGAACATTAACCTGCCCCCCTTCCCCTAGCTACCCAGTCTCAACTGTAACTGCTAATCCTAACAGCCTAACGCACCTGCAGCCAACACTCAGCTCACACTGTCAGCCTGCAGACATTCACACACACTTCACACACACTGCACGCACTGCGCCCAGCACATGCAGCGACACACACACAGACAGCTGCAATCACACACAGCCACCTGGATCCCGTAGCAATCCACTACTAGCACACTGTGCCTATTTGCCAGTGCACACAGCCCTCTCCGCTGTGGCACTGCCAAACCTGCACCTTACACACACTAAGGGCGACCTCCCTATCTAGGGCCGTCCCTTATCAGTTACCCACTAACCTGGTGGGGAGTTGGGGCCTACCTGGAGGGTGAGGGTACCTATCTGGATGCAGGAGCTGCACTCACTCCCTGCATCCTTCCTTCCCCTTCAGCTCCGTTGCTCCAACTGACGTGACTCATGCAAAAGCCCGGGAAATGTATCTCTTTCCTCCAGGGCAGTCCTACAGCCCTATTGGCTCCTATCAAGCACCTGGTGCCTGCCTCGCTATGCCTCATGGGAATTGTAGTCCCGAGGCCCTTACTATAACATTGGGGCCGTGTGCGTTCCTCCCCTCTGCCTACACTAACTCCTAATGGCCGCCTCAAGCTCTCCCTATGCTTCCCTACTCTCGCGCAACCTCCTAAGAGCTGCCTTAGCTCCCTACCCCTATCTGCGCATGCGCGACCTATCTGGGGCTCTCCTGCCCTCGCGCGACTCTTCCCTGCCTCCCGCAGCCTCCCTGCGCATGCGCGAGCTAACTGGGCCGCCGGGGGCTCACTGCGCATGCGCGACTTGAAGCGCAATGGTGGCGCCCTGCTCTGCGGCCGCCGGGACCTTAGAGACGCGATCGCGGCCTTAGCAACGGCCCGATCGCGTCCCCGGCAACCGGCCGCAGGCAGGAGAAGCCGCGCTGCTCCCTGCTCCAGCCCCCACCCTTGGAAGCAGCCGTCGGGTTGTTCAGTACCCGCGATCGAGCTGCGCCAGGGGAGGGGGGTCTCCAGGAGCTGCTGGGGACCAGGGTTACATTATTGAGAGACATGTGCCAAAACTCACAGAATACGGAGCTCCTGGTTAATATATAATAGCTTGAACGCCCCTGGGAGTTCTGGGTAATTAGGTTGGGGACAGCCTAAGTCGGACTGCATGGGCTGCAGTAGAGTTACCCCTGTTACGAGTCGTCACCTTGGGGAGTTGCTGGGTAGGGATGCTAGGGGATTCCCCTGAAGGATTAGACCTATCTCCTTCACAATAATGTGACTATATCTAATATCCCTTCTGTCTTTTGTACCCCCCTCCCCATGAGACATTAAAAAGCAATAGAAACTTATGTGAAATTAAAATATATGGGTTGATTGATTTTGTTAATTGCAATAGGTCAGTGTTACTGGGTGTTAAAAAATATTACATGTATGTCTTGATGTTTTATTATATTGCATGTATTGGTGTAAGAACAATAGCGTATACACCTGTACTATCACAAATACAACGGAAAACAAACATTACCAATACAAGGGTTTTTTTTTAACTTGTTCCATCAAATTCATCCTGTGACAAATTTTGTGAGCTGGCTCTGATTAAACAAATAATATCCTATTTTCTGCAAGGGAGCCTGACACACACGGCAGAGTCTCTGACACAAACAGGGTTGTTTTTTGCTCTATAAAAAAAATCTGTGATGCTGCTAATTACTTGAAATCAGTGGTGTATGTAAGAAATATATAAATGATTGACTCTCTCAGCAGGGTGAGTGCTGAATGTATATATTTATATTCACAGCGGGGTATTGTACTGTATTCTTCCCTTGAAGTTACCAGCTCTTTTCTTATCCTGTCCGCTTCCGTGAATGTCAAAAATAATTAGCTTGTTAATCGAGTTTTTTTGTATTTAATGAAGATCTGTTTGAACTGAGCTCGCCGAGCTGTTTTTTTTTACAGCAAAATGGTAGAAAAATTCTAGCAAAAACGATGCACCACATTGTAATACACTCCATTATAATACACCCCATTATAATACACCCCATTATAATACACCCCATTATAACACACCCCATTATAATACCGCACTGATTAACTCTCCTCCTGCTGCTCTCTCACTGTATATATATATATTATATAGTTCCATCACTATACGCATAGCTTTACCGAAGAGTCACCGGATTACAATAGGTGCAACTAACATAAAGGAAAACATTACAATGGATTGTTATCCCAAGGAGCTTGCAATCTAAGGCCCAGATCCACAGAGTTCCATGATTGCGTTACTGGGGCGTTGACTTACACATGTAGCGCAATTTACTTTCGGCGTGGGCTCACTTTGAAGTGGATTGAGCACAGTCTGATGCGGCCTGTTGGTAGCCCTCGGGGACTGGCGTTCTCCAGCCCTGAACTAAGTGATCGAATCCCCAAAAAATGGTGACACTGGTGGCTCAGGTCCTCCGGCGCGGCTGAAGAACTCAGGTGTTTATTATCCCGATGAAATGATATTGAATATATTGTGCGGTGGACAAGAGCTGGGATTATTTCAATGAAATTCTTCCTGCTGCCAGAAGATGTAATTAACCTCCACAGATGTGTAAGATTAGCATTATATGCAAGTACAGTATGTATTCTGAGCACCAGCTCTGCATACATTACTGCAAAATGGGGACATGCAAAGGTTTTGCTTGTATAATTTCTGCTAGTCTTGCATCGTTTAATTAATTTGCCCAATGTGTTTTGCACTTTGTGATTCCTGGGTGAGGCACACAGCTGCCTAATGCCATTTAGTTTTTAGCATTGATGATTGAATACTTTGAGGACCTTTTAACTAAACAATTTATTTGCACATTAAACATTGTAGCAACTTTGTCCTTCTGACTTAACCCCTATTCAACATACTGCGAAACTGATTGGTTGCGGGAGAAGATTGTGTCCTCTATATTAGAAGGGAGTTGAGCTTTTGTCTATCTGACTGTGTATGGAACAGTGGTCTTCATATTGTATCCCAAAACAATGCAATGCTACATACAGGACACAACATGTGTTACATAAACGTTATTACTGAGCTCCAGTATATGCATCTTTGCCATTGCCAATGTTAGGACATATTTTATAGGCATTTGCCATTATTGTGGTAATGAAAGGTGTGCAAAGTTTTCTAAAAGTTGTCAAATAGCAACAAAATGTGCCGTTTTCTGCAAATGTTTTTAGCACAAGATTTAGAAAAAGCGTTTGCGAGGTCACATGACCAATGTTCACGTTGAATGTTTGGAATATTGGAGTGAAAATGTGTCTAACCGAAGCCTGAATGACATGAATTAATCGTCTTCTTAAAGAAAATCGGAATCGTGTGTGTGGACTGAGGTCTATTAATGCTTTGGGTGCCCTAGGACAGGGGTGAGCAGGGGGTGAGAACAGCAGGGGGGGCGCAGGGAGAAGAGTTTGCGCACCCCTGCCCTCGGACATAGGGCCTCATGCAGTAAGCGTTGATAAGGGAATTATCACCATTTTATAGCCAAAATTGGGTTTGAGATTCAGTAAGCGCCGATAAGTGCTTGATTTCGCCAGGTTTCGGAGCCGATTATTTTGTTATGGCCAGTCGGCTGCCGATAAGCCTGTTTTCGCCACTGATCGCCACTTTTTTAAATCGGCTGGATTCAACAAAAAAAAACAGCTTATCGGGGCTGATCGGCACTACGAAATTGAGATGTTATGGCCGATTTCTCCCGCCAACTAAAGTTGGCAGTTTGGACGGGAGAACGATCGCTAAGGCTGCCGGAACGGCACTTAGAAAAAAAAAATCTTCTGTACATCAATGGAGTCAATGGAGCGGGGACGTATAACAGTATAGTACTGTTTACGTTTCATTGCTCACAATACAAACGTCATTTGCATTACAGTGTGGGGGGCATTCCCTGCATTGTGTCACGGCTGACGTGTATTATTTGCATAACATTATACTTTTACATGTTTGCAGCATTTGCGGGTCACATTACTCATCATGTGATGATGTGGCAAGGGAAAATACTATACTCAACTCTTAAAGGAGAACCTCACATCATAGCACACATTTTACTGAATTGATCGACAATTGTTTACATGATGTTACACATGTCACACATGTCACACATACACCGTATATTCATGTTCCTTTACATTACACAATGCTTGTAATGTGTCACGCATCTTTAAACCTTCATGTACATCTAAATTCTCATGTTTACATCTAGGTTTGGTCCTCCCTATTTTCATGACGTCACTTATTGGACGCGCAATCACATTGCATATTTACATTATAACCGTTGCATTACAAGCACTTCAACCTAACTTATACGCACATGTACAGTAATTCATCATTGGGACACCTTGTAAACTCATTCTATAGCAACTATCCTCATTACAGAAATGCATGCATATGCACACGACTATTCATTGTTGGCAACATGTCACAATAACATGGCTAATTACACATGTTACACAAAACTTTTCCCACATCAATCTCAGCCTTTTTGTCTCATTACATGACTGACTCTTGCGTTCACAAGTTTTACATGCATTGCACATGCAACTATTTATTTGCAAGCAATGTTTGTACAAAGCATCACGTCACATCATTGGCAAATATCATCATTCCCTGCAGAATACACACAACAACTGCACACAGCTTGCCACACAAGTACTTTATTATGTTAATGTAAAACCTTGCATTTTACTATGTCACCTGACATCATCACATACCTATTTAAAGGACGCCCATTACCTGCTCATTCACAGCTACTCATTTCAAAATGTTGAGATTGTTTAGGAGACGGAGGAACATTCTTTTCTATGACATGCTTGATGATGAAGACAATCATATAGGGCAAGGGAGGGACACACCGAGGGACAGTGACAGGGACAGTGACGCGGATACGACAGGGACAGGGAGAGGGACAGGCCGAGGGACAGGGAGAGGGACAGGAGATCAGAGGAGAAGACAGAGGAGACAAGTTGTGCCTCGTCCGCGTCTGTACAGGGAGAGAACCCTGTTAGATGGGATGAGTGAGGAGGAGATTGTAAGTCGCTATCGTTTGAGTTCAGCAGCAATCTTAGCTCTTTATCAGGAGATAAGGGGAGATTTAGATTTTTTCACAGCCAGAGGTCGTGCAGTCCCTGGGCTTGTTAAAATGCTGTGCTCATTACATTATCTTGCTTCCGCGTCATACCAGACAACTGTGGGCATAGTGGGCGGGGTCTCGCAATCTACATTCTCGCGGGCCTTGACCCAGTTTCTCTATGCACTCAATAGACGCGCTAGGAATTATATTCATTTTCCTACAGAGGCGACAGAGTGGCTGGAAGTCAGGACTGGCTTTTCTAATATAGCAGGGATACCATGTGTGCTGGGTGCAATCGATTGCACACATGTTGCTTTGATTGCACCTAGTCAGAGTGAGCATGTGTACCGCAATCGGAAGCACTACCATTCACTCAATGTACAGGTGGTATGTGATGCGACGATGAGGATAATGCATGTGGTACCCAAATTCCCTGGTTCCAGTCACGATTCCTCTATCCTGAGGAACTCTTCAGTCTTCCATGCGTTCGAAGAGGGACATTTTGAACATGGTTGGCTGCTGGGTGAGTACACATTTACATGTTATAACACAAAACACATTTTTATTTAGGAATGTTGGCATTGTACAATTTGATCACTAATGTCAGCTTATGTGTGCTCCATTCATTATAGGTGACTCAGGATACGGAATTAGGCCGTGGCTCTTGACTCCGGTGCTAAACCCTCAAACTGAAGCAGAGGAGAGGTACAATGCAGCCCATATATCTACAAGATCTGTTATAGAGAGGACATTTGGCCTACTCAAGACCAGATTTAGGTGTCTGGACAGAACTGGTGGGGCTCTTCTATACAAGCCTCAAAAAGTCTCTGATATTATCCTTGCCTGTTGCATTTTGCACAATGTTGCACTCAGGCACAATGTACAATCAGACCTAGCTGAGCCTTTGGTAGACGAGCATCCCACCCATGTAGCTGCTGAAAATGAACAAACAGCCAGTGGTGGCCAGACACGCCAGAATCTCATCAATTCATTTTTTTCTTGTAAGTAAAAACATATATGTTCCAAGTTCTACTTTTATACTTACATTATGTTATCTTAACAATAATGTTTTTTTATATAACCTTCTGTTAGGACACAGATGAATATGGGTTGCACACCTTTCTTTTCTCTGCTGTGTGCACAAAGGGATGTGGCACCGGTATGTTATTGTTGCACAGGTTATATAATCCCTCTTCAATTGTACTTTAGTTGTGTGTATGTGAATACAACTGGGGTAACAAAGCACTAATATTTTAGCATTGTGTTGTTCCTTATGCTAACACAATACACATATTATGCCCATACTCATTCATGCTTCTAGTATGCTTACATACAATGTTATTGGTGCAGTGTAACATGTACATCCATATGATGTGTACACCAGGCTCATTTACATTTTGAATGTGATTAAATATACATGGTGTTGCACATTTAACACCAAATACACACTTTGCTGTGTTGTTTACGGTACTGAAGATGGCATGTCAATGTTTGCAATTTATATATTGTTCCTTTGCATTATAGGTATATCTCCAGTATGACTGATCATGGTATGTATATTTGCTGACATCTCTCATAAGATGTGCCTACCTCAATCTTCCTATAATTATTTGAAGTAAAAACACAACATATTGTTTTAAAGACAAATGTAACATACATGTACTTTCTGTATCATGTATATGCATTTAGCTACTCTTGAGCTTTCATGTGCATTGTATTAGAAAATGATTACTCACATTTTATCACATTTTATGTATGTTTCCTTATAAATTCCATTCATGTAATATAGAGCTGTTTGGAGAAAAGGGGATAACTGTACTTATTTGTTTACTTACGGGAGCTCATTCATCACGGATGAAATTGACTGATCATAACACTCCATGCATGAATGCCTGTAATCACAACAATGCGTACTACATCTTATATTTAGCAATGTAGGTGTTTTTTAATGCTAGGAATTAATAGTCAACATGAATTTAAATTTGTGACATGTGTATGTATAAGTCACACGTGTGTGGATGTGTCCTACATGTACCAAGTGTAAAACTGTGAACAGAAAACACAATTTTGTTGCAAATGTTACTGTCATTTAGCATTTCTAATTTACCTATATGACAATGTTGGTAATATTTTTGCTATATAATTCACGTCACTTCATCATTATCATGATGATAATTATCAAGTATTCTCACAATTGTAACGTCAATCACGTGCACATTAGCATAGACACACTTTTTAAGACAACTGTTTGTGTCTGAATCAATTTGTGTAGGATCCATGTATAACACCGACAAATGATAACACCAGCTTTATTATGGTAGCTTATATCATCATATTGACTATACGATGTATTTTTAGAAAGTTTAATAAACACAGTAAACTATAGTTAGTTAGGTTAATGAAATATACACAGAAACGTACTTCATTACATGATGTTGATGTCATATTCAGAACATCATGCATTGTAGGGGACCACAACATCTGGCCAATAACATTAATTGCTACAGTCCCAAACCATTTTATCAACATACCCATGTAACAAGAGATTTTTAACAATAAAGGGCTAGTTGGTTGTAAGTGTCCTTTACATTGGGAGAAGGAGTGGCTCAGTGAGTAAAGACACAAACTGGCACTGAGAGTTTGAAGCAGGGGAGTCTGGTTCAATTCCCGGTGTCGGCTCCTTGTGATCTTGGCCAAATCACTTTATCTCCCTGTGCCTCAGGCGGCCAAAAATAAATTGTAAGTTCCACGGGCCAGGGACCTGAGCCTGAAAAATGTGTCTGTAAAGCGCTGTGTACAACTAGCAGCGCTATACATGAACATGCTCATATTATAATTATTCTTATTATTCTTATTATTATTGTTACATAGTTTCGACAGTCATACTTTCCATTACACAATAGAATACACAAATGTGTTAGCAGAGTGGGAATGGTTGTTATATATAAAACACACCATGCCATAAAATGATAGTAGTCATTAAAGAACACTCAATAAAAATTCATGAGGCACTATTTTGCAACATCATTATGTTAATTAAGTGCTTATGCAATATAGGCATAAGTGTATCACATTTTTAATTGTTTGTTAATAAGCGCTGCAAGCAATATAAAATTAGTTCCATATGTAGTATAGTAGTCGGTGGCTCCTCCTCACAATCATCTCATATAAAGGTAGACTCTTCTGAAATCATACATTGATCCGATTGTATCTTCCCCGACATCTCTGAAATACAGCAAACACATGATGGTCAAAGATGGCACCTTACTATATATGTATCCGTGACAACGCGTTACACAGCTCTATATGATTGTGTACATACACACGTCACTCACTTATATTTTAGAAGTACAAGTGTACATCAGTATGTAATGTTTCCTTAAATTTGTAGCAGGCATAACTATGTATATGATGTGAACGTTGCCTGTATACTGAAAAATGTGCGCGCACATCTTAGTGTGCGCACGCACTTCAGGCTTGGCTGCACTAACTGTTTGCACATGCGCAAAACAAAGCGTACGTTGTGCGTTCAATACAGGTTGAAAATATGATTAAACATACAATCTTTATTTCAAATACAATGAATACGAAACTACATTCGTTCTAAACGAGTACATCTGTATTCTTTTTAAACAGACGTGTTTGGACAGAAAGGACGGCCGATAACACAATGCGCAAATGCAATACGTGTGACGTCATGTTAAACCAGCGTGAAACGCACGCTAACACTCCTCCCACTCAATTAACATTCGGCTAACGCCCAGTGTACGCCCCCACTGTATGACACACTGCAGTTACCGTTACTATAACAAAACATGACAGCCAATAGGCTTTGAGGCGCGCACGTCGCTTGGGGGCGGGACTTACATCCGTAATCCTTTTTAAGGACGCCTTGGGCCATGACAAGGGTCCCACGTCATACGTGGTGGACCCGCTTTTAAATGTTGTAGATGTAGCATGATAACAAAACAGGTATGTGTTAGAGTTATGGTAAAATTTTGCTAATATGTTTAAAGTGATAGGAAAGTACGTATATTTATTCCGTCAGCAATGTGTACTACTCTTTCAGGTTATACTATATTGTATTCGGAAACAATTTGTTTGTGATCGCTACATGTTATGCAGTCTGCTATGTTACGCTGTATCCACGCATTGAAAGGGAAAATGGTGGTTAGACAAAAAAAAAAAATGTAAACGCAGAGTCAACGCATAACGATTGTTATATTTACCATTCTTCTAGAATTAACTCTTCGTCTGCCTGCAACTGGTCACTCCAGAAATGCAAGGCATTTTCATCCACGCTTGACCCAAACGCTGAATCCAGTATGAAACACATCTCCTCCATGAAGCGCTCATAGGAATCGGCACTGCTTTCTTCAAACAATTGGTCGGGAGGTATGTTCATTTCTTCGGGTACCCATTCCAATGCATTTTCAGCTGAAAGGCTTGGTACAGAATCATAGTAGTTATGTTCATGTACAATGTGGGTTTCAGGAATGGAGGGTGCAGATATTGCAGCAGCTATCGATTCACACGGAACAGTAGTAGCGGATCCATTGCTATTGGCATTAGGAATAAATATGCCTTTAACCACAATATATGTGCCTTCTTTCACGGTGAAATGTTTTTCTTTGGCAATCTTCCAGAAACCATAGTTGTGTTCTAGCTTATCCTGCACACGTTCAAAAAAGTCATTTGTTGATAAAGTGAATCTTATTGATGAATTAAAATTGCGCGCATGCCGACGGTTTTGGTAATAAGGATATTTTGCTCGAATCAAATCATAGATTTGGCGTGTGCTTGCTTGATGTCCGCAAGTTGATAAAATAGCTTCTGAAATCATGTATTTATAACCTAAATTCGGATTCATAATTGTCACCAATTCATCAGCCATTGCAGAGTAGCACAAAAGATGTGTGCAGGTATCTGTTCTTTGCTCATCAAAATGAAACTGCTCAGTGGCTAACAAATTGCTGTGTTTCCTTTTCAAGGTCAACAAAAGTATAAACTGTAACTCCTTATTTCAAACGCCAATTGGATTTCTAGTTATAATTGCTTGAACATTTGTGGTTAGTGATAGCCGCATGTGGGACAAACATGTATCCTTTTTTTATCTCGTTTTTGAAAACATTAGTACACTTTTCATTCAGTAACATTGAGTTTTCTTGCAAAATAACAAAGACCACTGTGTGAAAATAGTGCTTAGACAGCCATATCAGTAAATACACACACCTGCAAAAAGAAATGTTTTTTTCCCACATACATTTCTGTGTGTATTTGAAAGTCTGGTTAAGTCCCTGTCTGCATGAGTTTAAATACGTGTGTATCTATATATATATAAATATATCTATCTCATAAATATATATATATATAAAGTGTATATTGTACTATATGTATATTGTGTGTATGTGTATGTGTATGTGTATGTGTATGTGTATATGTATATATATATATATATTATATATAAAAAAAATTTTTTTTTTTTTTTTTATATATATATATATTATATATATATATAAAAAGTAATATTTTTTTTTTTTTTTTAAATATTGCTGGAGTACACACAACATATTGATGGCAGTAAGTAGGCCTTGTATGAAACCTATTTAAATGGTGATAAACATGAGTGAATTAAGTAATAAACATTTGTTTGCGCCCAATAATGTTAGAGGCTCACACTTAGTATAGTTGTCAAACATTAGGCCTGTATTATAAAAATACTGTGTTTTCACAAGGAAGCATGAAGTGTATGTTTTTTGTAAATACATCTATACCAGTTTAGATAGCACTATATATATACACACACACACACACACACACACAGTGTGTGTCTGTGTGTGTGTGTGTGCATATATCAATACATACTACATATATATTAGTATCAATTCAGAGATGTTCTTGAAACAAGAACACATAAATGATTAAAGGACAACATTACAATGGCCAGCAAAGGTAAGTAATATTTAACACAAAATCCTGCTGTACACGTACAAGAAAGATGTTTGCAGTTAAATAGGTGCTTTTATAATTGCATGAAAATAATATGCACATGCAATGATTACATCAATTAACACACCCAAATGCAATGTTTTGCTGCTAAGTCAATGGCAGCTTCTCTAAACTTAGCAACTGGCTCCTGGTGGACCATTACTGAACAGACGATTAAAACATAAATATTTATAACACTATTCATTAATTAGGAGTGTTCACATTTCCAAAACTTCACGTGTACAAGAACATACTTGAAAGTTTGGAAACAACACAGTCTTCAGCATACATACAATAGTAATTAGATAATCTGAAGTCAACAAAACAAGGCCAAAGACATATTTTCTGAATTATAACATTTATTTTTTTTGTTCCTTTTGCGAGCGAGTAACAGGCCTGCTTGTTGTCTCTTGAATTTTCCTTTTTCTTTTGCCACCAACTTTAGGCACAACAGAGCCACTTTGACTGGCCTCTGGCACTTCACGGGCAGGGCTTGTGGCCAGTGACTCACCTACAGGGCTTTTGGGCAGTGACTGTTCACCTACGGGGCTTGTGGCCAGTGACTCACCTACAGGGCTTTTGGGCAGTGATTCACCTACAGGGCTTTTGGGCAGTGATTCACCTACAGGGCTTTTGGGCAGTGATTCACCTACAGGGCTTTTGGGCAGCGATTCACCTACAGGGCTTTTGGCCAGTGACTCACCTACAGGGCTTTTGGGTAGTGACTGTGAGCAAGTTGGTAGACACTGCACAAGTGATGGTTGGTCTGTTTCATGTGTGTCTTTTGTTGTTTTTGACCAAAAACTGGTCAGTAGTAACTGCTTGTGTTTTGTTTTTGTGGGCTCCTTTGTAGGTGTCTGCTGCTGAATTTGTACAGATGGCAGCGGTAGGATGTCATCAGGAACCTGCACAGCAATGTCTGCTACTTGACCGGTAACATTTGGGCCTGGTGAATGAATATCAGATGAATGTGGTGAAAACTGACCTGCATGAACAGATCCTGGCTGGGAGGTGTTGAATTGTGGTACATTAGTCATTCTCCAGTAATTAGCTTGTGTTTGCTGAACAACTAATGCTTCGAATGAGGTGTTGATTTTTTGCAACTGTTTCGGCACTTCAATGAAGACTCTGTGGAGATGTGCCAATTGTGAAACTGTTTCTTCCTGCAGTGCAATCATCCTTTCCAGCACTGTCATGAAGTCAGAATGGCGACGATTTTCTGCTTCCACAATTTTTCCCTCAGAAGCTACAATTGCATCGTATGTCGTATTTGCTGGACGATTTGCCGGTAAAACAGTTTCAATTGGAACGTCTTCATGGTCACTTGCTTCTATTTGTGTGTGTATGGCGGTGGCGTCATCATCATCATCATCATAATCCTCTTCATCATGTTCTACAAATAAATGTACAAATTATTAAATGTCATGTTAATCTCTGCTGTGTTACTATGTAATTGTACTGTGTCATAAGTAACAACTAACATGTTTCCATACGTTTTATAACCTCACATTAAAAACTACCTTGACTTAAGAATAATGTTTGGACTCAGTATGAAATATGAGTGAATGAAAACTTGCTGTAAACTCAAAACTCCTACATGATAGTTAACATCACTAACACAATACAAGTTGCCTTACACTTCATTTTCACTGACACTAAGTAATCCTATTTAAAGAAGATGTGCAAAACAAATAATGAACATGACAACATAACATATAGAAGAGCACATATTATATGGCCACCAGCTGATACACTCACCTTCTAGGTGTGTTGAGCTGGCTGACCCAGGTGAAGACACTTGTTCAGTCTCAGGTGACACATGTCCTTCAGGGGCAACTATATATAACAATAACATAAGTTTTACATTTACATGTGTAAATATTGAACAAACAGTTATTGTATGTTCTGTATTTATGAGTATCTAACAGCATCATTTCCTTAACCCAAAATGTGTGTGTGAAAGTGAACATAAATAGTTGTAATAACAATGTACATGCCTGTGTACTTAGAAGTTTTGAGTTCCCTAACATACAACATACTATGGTTCTGCAGTAATGCGTGAGGAAAAATACATTAAATTTTTACATAAAAATCATATGTTGTGTAGTGATATCAGTATCATAATGTACATAACTATCATGAGATGACCATTCACAATGGTTATCATGAAGGTGGTCATATTGCAAAAAGTGTTGTTTTTGGTAGAGGATATGTGTGGTACATTAATATAAGATGTGGCACACATGAATGTGGCTGTGACTAAACAAGACAACACATGCAGTGTGTGATAATGTGTCGTTGATAGTAGTTCAACTATAGATATGAGTGAACTAATGTGTGACGTACGGTTTGATAAGTAATGAGTTGTTGGGGCATTTAGTAGCTAAAGTGAAGCTTTCAAATGAGTGTGATTAACTTCAGTTGTGCTAGTGAGGTTGTAAGAACGGTTTTCCCTTCCCCAAAAAGCCTAATCAGCCACACCTTTCAATTACTTGAAACAGGTGAAAATGGTGTGAACTAAGTTGCCCCTAAAATGAGGCTGTAATTAGTGTGTGTGCTGAACCCCACCCCCTCTGTTGAAGTGTATGCTGTGATGAGATATTAATTGCAGCTGCTTTAACACAATGGTAGATGAGCTAAATAGTCGTGTGCAGTTTTTAAGTTATGAAAACAATGACATAAAATATGATACGTGTGCCTCATTATGCTGTCTGTATATGACTTAAATCAAAAATGGACCTTTTCATTAACAACTATAGATGTGTTAGTGCAAGTGATGTTTGTAGGCCGTTGCATGCAATATATTTGATGCATGCTTAAAATAGGCAGTAATGTCATGTTTGTCGGAGTAAAATAAATAAAATACACAATAATATTCTACATATTTCTGTTCTGTACCTGTAGCTAGTAATAATTTCTCATTAACATGTGTTACACATGTGTACTACCCTGTTGTTCCCCATCTTCGCCCACCATCAATTGCTTCCACTGCAGCAATGCATTTTGGGAATTCACATGTAAATGAGCACGCAATGGCACGTGCTATATTAGTTACTGCTTTTAGTAGGACTACAACATATATGTCTATTTTGAGATATATATGTATACAGAATCAGACATATACATATATAGATGCAGGTATGCTTATATTGTGAAGACAGTATAAAAAGCAGTGTAACTATGCAAAATAACTGTAAGCAACGACACGCCTAGTACAGTAATATTTCTCACCTGGTGGAAATTGTGAGGGGTAAATTCCTATATCACGGTCACCAGGTAAGCCTTCCACGACGACGGGAAGTAATTTTGCCCGAAGCAGCTCCTCCAATGGACTTAATATGAGACGTTGTGGTGTGGGCCCACCTCCAGTGCCAGTAGCATGCACGCGTTGGTGTTGTATTTTCTTTTTCAATTTGGACCTAATATCATCAAATCTCTTGTGACAATTCCGCTTGTCCCTCACATGATTCCCACACGCATTGACACCAATGACTATTGTGTCCCACATTTCTTTTCTGCTTGCTGAACTTGTCCGCCCTTGAAAAACATATCAAATATATGAGGTAAATGAATAATAATATAAGCACCAGTTTCCTACACTGCTAGCTGTTCCAAGAGATAGCAAACATGCTGTTTTATGTGTAATATGTGAAGCACATGAGCATTCACTACTAAACCTATACATGTAAGCAAGGTTGCATTCATATTGTATGCAGTTATGGCAAATTGACCGCCTGTGTTTAGTTGTCCTTGTAAGGCATGATAAAAAGCTGTGTTTCCAGACTAATTAACATAGAAAGATATTGTGAAGCCATATTTGCATATGAACAAAACTCAGATTACCTAGGATCACATGTATTTGAATAATAAATGTAAATGTACACTTACCTAGTAAATGTCCATATATACTGTCATAGTGCTCCAGAATGCCAGTGACAAGAGCTGTATTTTCCTGGTCATTGAAGCGAGGATTACGTGGCTTCTCCACACGTTTCTTCCGAGCAGGTTTAGGGTCAGAGCTTGGCTGGTGCTGACTGGACTCTCCTTCTTCCAATGGAAGAGCCTCCAAAAGCTGCCCACCAGCAAGCACGCCACCACCATCCACCCCATCAGCAACTGCGCCACCAGCAGCACTCCCAGCACCAGCACTCCCACTCCTAGCACCAGCACTCCCACTCCCAGCAACAGCACTCCCACTCCCAGCACCAGCACTCCCACTCCCAGCAACAGCACTCCCACTCCCAGCAACAGCACTCCCACTCCCAGCAACAGCACTCCCACTCCCAGCAACAGCACTCCCACTCCCAGCAACACCACTCGCAGCACCAGCACTCCCACTCCCTGCAACACCACTCTCACTCTCAGCAACATCACTCCCCTGAACAGTACGTTCACTCCGACGCGTACTCCCACGAGTAGCACTCCCACTCCCACCAGCATCACTCTTCCCACGCTTTGCGGGCATACTTCCAGCACTCACAAAAAACAGACAATAAATGTACAGCCAATCACACGAAACACTTCCACATATAAAACAAGACAAAGATGTAAACAAAACAACAATGGACAAAGCTCACCCAATACACAACAAGTCTCTCAGTCAATATGCAAATGTTCAAACAGCCAGCTCTGTGCGTCTCTCTCTCTCTCACTCCCAACAACACAGAGAATGAATAGCAGTACACGTTGCCTTTAAATATGGCGCGCAATCCAAAACATGCTTGTTTCGCCTGATTCAGCAAGATTTGTGATTGGGCAACCTATCAGCACCCCGCCACGCACGCCGATACACCTGTGTGTGATCGGCTAATCATCGTGAGAGTGGGCGGATTTGTTTTCGGGTTGATTTTGAATGTATTCGGCACTTACTGCATACGGAGAGGAAAAAACGCCAATAACATGACTAATCGGTAAGATTGCCGATTTCACATAATCGACGCTTACTGCATGAGGCCCATAGTCACTACGCCATGGTGACTGGAACTCCGTGGGTGCCATGGCATAGTGACTACATTATGCCCAAAGAGGTTTGGTTTTCCGTGTTAGATCGCGTCCTCCGTTCCCACGGAGTGCAGGGCGCGATCTGCACGGTAGTGAAACAGAAGTCGAGGAGGGACGCTCCGTTTCCTGTGAAATGGCCGCCGCGGTCTTGTTAGTCCTATCTTGCTTGTGTGTACTATGGTTATTATATACATAGGCAGCATGAGCTAAACCAGCATGGAGCCGGTGATAAAACATCACAAAGGACACATGGTACTTAAGTATAACTCTGTAGTAGCCCAAGGGTTCTGGTAGTCACAGGTTTCCATGACTAGCTGACCACTAAGGGCTACTAAGAGGTTTGTATTTAACTCAAACTACACTAAACTCCTTGACTAACTAAGTGGTTGGTAAGGCATAGCATAGCAATGCTTTAATAGTTGATAAGGGAAACAAGGGGTTAACTTCAACCACCACCAATCCCGGGGGCCTAACCTCTGTAGAGCCTCAGTGCATAGGCAGAAGGAAGGACCCACCTGTGAGACAACCGCTTGCACAGCTACCTGCATCACAGGGAGACCAGGTTATGCCACCACCAGTAGTCTAGCCGTGCATAGTCCAGAGGGTCACACCAGCACCACTGCACCCCCCCAGAAGAAGGAGTCACCGCCAGAAATAGGAGCCATATGGCTCAGACAGACAGTCCTCCTCAACCAGTGCTGTTGTTCACATCTACACATTCGGTATCACCATTAGAGATAGGCAAAACATTTTGGGCGGATTTGGATCTCCGCGGATTCCTTTGGTCTGCATATATCCGTGGATCAGTCTCAAAAAGGGTGATTCGCTTTTTCCAGATTTTTATTTTTTAACCGACAATCCAATCCGTGGATTCCGTAATCCAATCCGTGGCTTCCGTAATCCAATCCGTGGATTCCGTAATCCAATCCGTGGCTTCCGTAATCCAATCCGTGGATTCCGTAATCATTGGCGGAAATAATTAAATCTGCGGATTCCGCAAGTATTACAAAACTACATTTATCTGCCTCTGACCTTACACCTGCAGTCCAGTAAGAAAGAACAAATTGCTATCAGAAATCTCTGCTATCAGCAATCTCTGCTCTGCTTTCAGCAATCTCTGCTCTGCTATCAGCAATCTCTGCTCTGCTATCAGCAATCTCTGCTCTGCTATCAGCAATACCTGCTCTGGTATCAGCAATCTCTGCTCTGCTCCTACCTTGAGAAAGCGCCAGCCCCCGAGCACGAAACGTACGTCGGGATGACGTCATCGCGTTGACGTCGGAGGTCACGGGTGAGATCGCTCCTTTACAGGGAAGGGAGGGTGTCAGTTGTTGTACCGCATGCTCTCAACCGCAGCTACTTTGCCAGTTTCTGAGCACTATATCGGCCTTTGCCGCTGCCTGTGAGACAGGAGAGTAGGGGCTGCATAGGCTGCACGGGGTGACATTGTAAACCGACAGAATATTGTGCTACACAGCCACACTGATCTGCAGCTCTCATGACCAACATTGATTGAGGCTCATTCTTCCGGTACTACCATACTATCAGCATAACAGACACCCATTACACCCTCCCAGGCTTCAGGTGTTTCACTAGCATCTATTGCTATCTACATTAGGTATATTTACCTCCACCGCTTACCACCCCTATCGGAGCTATCCAAGGAGGTATTTATTTAAGCAGTGGTATATCTGATATTTATCCTACCACCACCTCCTTATATAACCGTGCCTGTGTTTTAGTTGTTTTTAATACCCACTGATTTATTGCATCGTGACAATGTGCGTCTACATATATGTTGAATAAAAGTTTATTGTTTTGCCCATAGGGCATTTTAGGCTATTGCTCTATCCCAATTCTGGGTGCAATTACCAGGATCCTCCCCTCAGTCCACTCCCTTTAGTAACACAAGCACTTTATTCCTGCTATATATTCTATTAGCCTGTGTGCAGTGACCTGGGATCTGTGGAAGATTAACCTCTTGTCTTCCTGTTTACTTGCTATGTCAGTACCATCCCTTTGCACCGGCTACATTATCTGCTATCTGGTGAGCGGTGTACTACTAGTTAATCTCTGCTCTGCTACCAGCAATCTCTGCTCTGCTACCAGCAATCTCTGCTCTGCTATCAGCAATCTCTGCTCTGCTATCAGCAATCTCTGTTCTGCTATCAGCAATCTCTGTTCTGCCATCAGCAATCTCTGCTCTGCTATCAGCAATCTCTGCTCGGCTATCTGCAATCTCTGCTCTGCTATCAGCAATCTCTGCTCTGCTATCAGCAATCTCTGCTCTGCTATCAGCAATCTCTGCTCTGCCATCAGCAATCTCTGCTCTGCTATCAGCAATCTCTGCTCGGCCATCAGCAATCTCTGCTCTGCTATCAGCAATCTCTGCTCTGCTACCAGCAATCTCTGCTCTGCTACCAGCAATCTCTGCTCTGCTATCAGCAATCTCTGCTCTGCCATCAGCAATCTCTGCTCTGCTATCAGCAATCTCTGCTCGGCCATCAGCAATCTCTGCTCTGCTATCAGCAATCTCTGCTCTGCTATCAGCAATCTCTGATCTGCTATCAGCAATCCCTGCTCTGCTACCAGCAATCTCTGCTCTGCTATCAACAATCTCTGCTCTGGTATCAGCAATCTCTGCTCTGCTATCAGCAATCTCTGCTCTGCTATCAGCAATCTCTGCTCTGCTATCAGCAATCTCTGCTCTGCTACCAGCAATCTCTGCTCTGCTATCAGCAATCTCTGCTCTGCTATCAGCAATCTCTGCTCTGCTATCAGCAATCTCAGTCCCTAACATGCGGTCGCCCGTCTCTACTCTTAGGCTGAGTCCCCAGTCTTCACTGTGGCACACGCGCCCGGCGGGGGGGGCGGCGCGTGCACAGCGCTACACCGCGATCGGCGGTCTGAGGGAAGAGGGAAGGTTTGCTATGGGAGGGAGTGTGGCTATGGGTTTGTGGGGGCGTGGCCATGACAACCCGCGGCTGGTTCGCCCTCATTGGCTGAACCACCGGCGGGGGCGTGGCCACGACTCCGTCGCAAACACTGAACTCAAATTCCCATGCCTGCCTGAAAAAGGTAGGAACAGGGACCGGAGGTACTGGGGGGGCGGGGCTTGATCGCCAGCGCACGCGTAGTAGTTAGTGGGACCGCAGCCTTACCTTCAGACACTAACATGCGGTCGCCCGTCTCTACTCTTACTCTGAGTCCCTAATATGCGGTCGCCCGTCTCTACTCTTACTCTCAGTCCCTAACATGCGGCGCCCGTCTCTACTCTTACTCTCAGTCCCTAACATGCGGTCGCCCGTCTCTACTCTTACTCTGAGTCCCTAATATGCGGTCGCCCGTCTCTACTCTGACTCTCAGTCCCTAACATGTGGTCGCCTGTCCCTACTCTGACTCTCAGACCCTAACATGCGGTCGCCTGTCCCTACTCTTACTCTCAGACCCTAACATGCGGTCGCCTGTCTCTACTCTTACTCTCAGACCCTAAGATGCGGTCGCCTGTCCCTACTCTTACTCTCAGACCTTAACATGCGGTCACCTATCACTACTCTGACTCTCAGTCCCTAACATGCGGTCGCCCGTCCCTACTCTTACTCTCAGTCCCTAACATGCGGTCGCCCGTCCCTACTCTTACTCTCAGTCCCTAACATGCGGTCGCCCGTCCCTACTCTTACTCTCAGTCCCTAACATGCGGTCGCCCGTCTCTACTCTTACTCTCAGTCCCTAACATGCAGTCGCCCGTCTCTACTCTGACTCTCAGTCCCTAACATGTGGTCGCCCGTCTCTACTCTTACTCTCAGTCCGTAACATGCGGTCACCCGTCTCTACTCTTACTCTCAGTCCCTAACATGCAGTCGCCCGTCTCTACTCTGACTCTCAGTCCCTAACATGCGGTCGCCCGTCTCTACTCTTACTCTGAGTCCCTAACATGCGGCGCCCGTCTCTACTCTTACTCTCACACCCTAACATGCGGTCGCCCGTCTCTACTCTTACTCTGAGTCCCTAACATGCGGTCGCCCGTCTCTACTCTTACACTGAGTCCCTAGCATGCGGTCGCCCGTCTCTACTCTTACTCTGAGTCCCTAACATGCGGTCGCCCATCTCTACTCTGACTCTCAGTCCCTAATCTGTGGTCACCCATCTCTACTCTTACTCTCAGTCCCTAACATGCGGTCGCCCGTCCCTACTCTTACTCTCAGTCCCTAACATGCGGTCGCCCGTCTCTACTCTTTCTCTCAGTCCCTAACATGCGGTTTCCCGTCTCTACTCTTACTCTCAGTCCCTAACTTGCGGTCGCCCGTCCCTACTCTTACTCTCAGTCCCTAACATGCGGTCGCCCGTCTCTACTCTTACTCTCAGTCCCTAACATGTGGTCGCCCGTCTCTACTCTTACTCTCAGTCGCTAACATGCGGTCGCCCATCTCTACTCTTACTCTCAGACCCTAACATGCGGTCGCCCGTCTCTACTCTTACTCTGAGTCCCTAACATGCGGTCGCCCGTCTCTACTCTTACTCTGAGTCCCTAGCATGCGGTCGCCCGTCTCTACTCTTTCTCTGAGTCCCTAACATGCGGTCGCCCATCCCTACTCTGACTCTCAGTCCCTAATCTGTGGTCACCCGTCTCTACTCTTACTCTCAGTCCCTAACATGCGGTCGCCCGTCCCTACTCTTACTCTCAGACCCTAAGATGCGGTCGCCTGTCCCTACTCTTACTCTCAGACCTTAACATGCGGTCACCTATCTCTACTCTTACTCTCAGTCCCTAACATGCGGTCGCCCGTCCCTACTCTTACTCTCAGTCCCTAACATGCGGTCGCCCGTCCCTACTCTTACTCTCAGTCCCTAACATGCGGTCGCCCGTCTCTACTCTTACTCTCAGACCCTAACATGCGGTCGCCTGTCCCTACTCTTATTCTGAGTCCCTAACATGCGGTCGCCTGTCTCTACTCTTACTCTCAGTCCCTAACATGTGGTCGCCCGTCTCTACTCTTACTCTCAGTCCGTAACATGCGGTCGCCCGTCTCTACTCTTACTCTCAGTCGCTAACATGCGGTCGCCCGTCTCAACTCTTACTCTCTGACCCTAACATGCAGTCGCCCAACCCTACTCTTACTCTCAGTCCCTAACATGCAGTTGCCCATCTCTACTTTTACTCTCAGTCTCTAACATGCGGTCGCCCGTCCCTACTCTTACTCTCAGTCCCTAACATGCGGTCGCCCGTCTCTACTCTGACTCTCAGTCCCTAATCTGTGGTCACCCGTCTCTACTCTTACTCTCAGTCCCTAACATGCGGTCGCCCGTCCCTACTCTTACTCTCAGTCCCTAACATGCGGTCGCCCGTCTCTACTCTTACTCTCAGTCCCTAACATGCAGTCGCCGGTCTCTACTCTGACTCTCAGTCCCTAACATGTGGTCGCCCGTCTCTACTCTTACTCTCAGTCCGTAACATGCGGTCGCCCGTCTCTACTCTTACTCTCAGTCGCTAACATGCGGTCGCCCGTCTCAACTCTTACTCTCTGACCCTAACATGCAGTCGCCCAACCCTACTCTTACTCTCAGTCCCTAACATGCGGTCGCCCGTCTCTACTCTTACTCTCAGACCCTAACATGCGGTCACCCGTCTCTACTCTGACTCTCAGTCCCTAACATGCGGTCGCCCGTCTCTACTCTTACTCTGAGTCCCTAACATGCGGCGCCCGTCTCTACTCTTACTCTCACACCCTAACATGCGGTCTCCCGTCTCTACTCTTACTCTGAGTCCCTAACATGCGGTCGCCCGTCTCTACTCTTACACTGAGTCCCTAGCATGCGGTCGCCCGTCTCTACTCTTACTCTGAGTCCCTAACATGCGGTCGCCCATCTCTACTCTGACTCTCAGTCCCTAATCTGTGGTCACCCATCTCTACTCTTACTCTCAGTCTCTAACATGCGGTCGCCCGTCCCTACTCTTACTCTCAGTCCCTAACATGCGGTCGCCCGTCTCTACTCTTTCTCTCAGTCCCTAACATGCGGTTTCCCGTCTCTACTCTTACTCTCAGTCCCTAACTTGCGGTCGCCCGTCCCTACTCTTACTCTCAGTCCCTAACATGCGGTCGCCCGTCTCTACTCTTACTCTCAGTCCCTAACATGTGGTCGCCCGTCTCTACTCTTACTCTCAGTCGCTAACATGCGGTCGCCCATCTCTACTCTTACTCTCAGACCCTAACATGCGGTCGCCCGTCTCTACTCTTACTCTGAGTCCCTAACATGCGGTCGCCCGTCTCTACTCTTACTCTGAGTCCCTAGCATGCGGTCGCCCGTCTCTACTCTTACTCTGAGTCCCTAACATGCGGTCGCCCATCTCTACTCTGACTCTCAGTCCCTAATCTGTGGTCACCCGTC
The DNA here is from genome assembly GCF_040206685.1 of Ascaphus truei. Taxonomy (NCBI): domain Eukaryota; kingdom Metazoa; phylum Chordata; class Amphibia; order Anura; family Ascaphidae; genus Ascaphus; species Ascaphus truei. The sequence continues at coordinate 3,887,613 of NC_134495.1, forward strand.
TCTACTCTTACTCTCAGTCCCTAACATGCGGTCGCCCGTCCCTACTCTTACTCTCAGACCCTAAGATGCGGTCGCCTGTCCCTACTCTTACTCTCAGACCTTAACATGCGGTCACCTATCTCTACTCTTACTCTCAGTCCCTAACATGCGGTCGCCCGTCCCTACTCTTACTCTCAGTCCCTAACATGCGGTCGCCCGTCCCTACTCTTACTCTCAGTCCCTAACATGCGGTCGCCCGTCTCTACTCTTACTCTCAGTCCCTAACATGCGGTCGCCCGTCTCTACTCTTACTCTCAGACCCTAACATGCGGTCACCCGTCTCTACTCTTACTCTCAGTCCCTAACATGCAGTAGCCCGTCTCTACTCTGACTCTCAGTCCCTAACATGCGGTCGCCCGTCTCTACTCTTACTCTGAGTCCCTAACATGCGGCGCCCGTCTCTACTCTTACTCTCACACCCTAACATGCGGTCGCCCGTCTCTACTCTTACTCTGAGTCCCTAACATGCGGTCGCCCGTCTCTACTCTTACACTGAGTCCCTAGCATGCGGTCGCCCGTCTCTACTCTTACTCTGAGTCCCTAACATGCGGTCGCCCATCTCTACTCTGACTCTCAGTCCCTAATCTGTGGTCACCCATCTCTACTCTTACTCTCAGTCCCTAACATGCGGTCGCCCGTCCCTACTCTTACTCTCAGTCCCTAACATGCGGTCGCCCGTCTCTACTCTTTCTCTTAGTCCCTAACATGCGGTTTCCCGTCTCTACTCTTACTCTCAGTCCCTAACTTGCGGTCGCCCGTCCCTACTCTTACTCTCAGTCCCTAACATGCGGTCGCCCGTCTCTACTCTTACTCTCAGTCCCTAACATGCGGTCGCCCGTCTCTACTCTTACTCTCAGTCGCTAACATGCGGTCGCCCATCTCTACTCTTACTCTCAGACCCTAACATGCGGTCGCCCGTCTCTACTCTTACTCTGAGTCCCTAACATGCGGTCGCCCGTCTCTACTCTTACTCTGAGTCCCTAGCATGCGGTCGCCCGTCTCTACTCTTACTCTGAGTCCCTAACATGCGGTCGCCCATCTCTACTCTGACTCTCAGTCCCTAATCTGTGGTCACCCGTCTCTACTCTTACTCTCAGTCCCTAACATGCGGTCGCCCGTCCCTACTCTTACTCTGAGTCCCTAACATGCGGTCGCCCGTCTCTACTCTTACTCTCAGTCCCTAACATGCGGTTTCCCGTCTCTACTCTTACTCTCAGTCCCTAACATGCGGTCGCCCGTCCCTACTCTTACTCTCAGTCCCTAACATGCGGTCGCCCGTCTCTACTCTTACTCTCAGTCCCTAACATGCGGTCGCCCGTCTCTACTCTTACTCTCAGTCCCTAACATGCGGTTTCCCATCTCTACTCTTACTCTGAGTCCCTAACATGCGGTCGCCCGTCTCTACTCTTACTCTCAGTCCCTTATCTGTGGTCACCCGTCTCTACTCTGACTCTCAGTCCCTAACATGCGGTCGCCCGTCCCTACTCTTACTCTCAGTCCCTAACATGCGGTCGCCCGTCTCTACTCTTACTCTCAGTCCCTAACATGCGGTCGCCCGTCCCTACTCTGACTCTCAGACCCTAACATGTGGTCGCCCGTCTCTACTCTTACTCTCAGTCCCTAACATGCAGTCGCCCGTCTCTACTCTTACTCTCAGTCCCTAACATTCGGTCGCCCGTCTCTACTCTGACTCTCAGTCCCTAACATGCGGTCGCCCGTCCCTACTCTTACTCTCACTCCCTAACATGCGGTCGCCCGTCCCTACTCTTACTCTCAGTCCCTAACATGCGGTCGCCCGTATCTACTCTTACTCTCAGTCCCTAACATGCGATCGCCCGTCTCTACTCTTACTCTCAGACACTAACATGCGGTCGCCCGTCCCTACTCTTACTCTCAGTCCCTAACATGCGGTCGCCCGTCCCTACTCTTACTCTCAGACCCAAACATGCGGTTGCCCGTCTCTACTCTTACTCTGAGTCCCTAATATGCGGTCGCCCGTCTCTACTCTGACTCTCAGTCCCTAACATGTGGTCGCCCGTCCCTACTCTGACTCTCAGACCCTAACATGCGGTCGCCTGTCCCTACTCTTACTCTCAGACCCTAACATGCGGTCGCCTGTCTCTACTCTTACTCTCAGACCCTAAGATGCGGTCGCCCGTCCCTACTCTTACTCTCAGACCCTAACATGCGGTCACCTGTCTCTACTCTTACTCTCAGTCCCTAACATGCGGTCGCCCGTCCCTACTCTTACTCTCAGTTCCTAACATGCGGTCGCCCGTCCCTACTCTAACTCTCAGTCCCTAACATGCGGTCGCCCGTCTCTACTCTTACTCTGAGTCCCTAACATGCGGTCGCCCGTCTCTACTCTTACTCTCAGTCCCTAACATGCGGTCGCCCGTCTCTACTCTTACTCTGAGTCCCTAACATGCGGTCGCCCATCTCTACTCTGACTCTCAGTCCCTAATCTGTGGTCACCCGTCTCTACTCTTACTCTCAGTCCCTAACATGCGGTCGCCCGTCCCTACTCTTACTCTGAGTCCCTAACATGCTGTCGCCCGTCTCTACTCTTTCTCTCAGTCCCTAACATGCGGTTGCCCGTCTCTACTCTTACTCTCAGTCCCTAACATGCGGTCGCCCGTCTCTACTCTTACTCTCAGTCCCTAACATGCGGTCGCCCGTCTCTACTCTTACTCTCAGTCCCTAACATGCGGTCGCCTGTCCCTACTCTGACTCTCAGACCCTAACATGTGGTCGCCCGTCTCTACTCTTACTCTCAGTCCCTAACATGCAGTCGCCGTCTCTACTCTTACTCTCAGTCCCTAACATGCGGTCGCCCGTCTCTACTCTGACTCTCAGTCCCTAACATGCGGTCGCCCGTCCCTACTCTTACTCTCAGTCCCTAACATGCGGTCGCCCGTCCCTACTCTTACTCTCAGTCCCTAACATGCGGTCGCCCGTCTCTACTCTGACTCTCAGTCCCTAACATGCGGTCGCCCATCTCTACTCTTACTCTCAGTCCCTAAAATGCGGTCGCCCGTCCCTACTCTTACTTTGAGTCCCTAACATGCGGTCGCCCATCCCTACTCTGACTCTCAGACCCTAACATGCGGTCGTCCGTCTCTACTCTGACTCTCAGACCCTAACATGCGGTCGCCCGTCTCTATTCTTACTCTCAGTCCCTAATATGCGGTCGCCTGTCTCTACTCTTACTCTCAGTCCCTAACATGTGGTCGCCCGTCTCTACTCTTACTCTCAGTCCGTAACATGCGGTCGCCCGTCTCTACTCTTACTCTCAGTCGCTAACATGCGGTCGCCCGTCTCTACTCTTACTCTCTGACCCTAACATGCAGTCGCCCGTCCCTACTCTTACTCTCAGTCCCTAACATGCAGTCGCCCATCTCTACTCTTACTCTCAGTCCCTAACATGCGGTCGCCCGTCCCTACTCTTACTCTCAGTCCCTAACATGCGGTCGCCCGTCTCTACTCTGACTCTCAGTCCCTAATCTGTGGTCACCCGTCTCTAGTCTTACTCTCAGACACTGACATGCGGTCGCCCGTCCCTACTCTTACTCTCAGTCCCTAACATGCAGTCGTCCGTCTCTACTCTTACTCTGAGTCCCTAACATGCGGTCGCCCGTCTCTACTCTGACTCTCAGACCCTAACATGCGGTCGCCCGTCTCTATTCTTACTCTCAGTCCCTAACATGCGGTCGCCCGTCTCTACTCTTACTCTCAGTCGCTAACATGCGGTCGCCCGTCTCTACTCTTACTCTCAGACGCTAACATGCGGTCGCCCATCTCTACTCTTACTCTCAGTCCCTAACATGCGGTCGCCCGTCTCTACTCTGACTCTCAGTCCCTAACATGCGGTCGCCCGTCCCTACTCTTACTCTGAGTCCCTAACATGCGGTCGCCCGTCTCTACTCTGACTCTAAGACCCTAACATGCGGTCGCCCGTCTCTATTCTTACTCTCAGTCCCTAACATGCGGTCCCCCGTCCCTACTCTTACTCTCAGTCCCTAACATGCGGTCGCCCGTCTCTACTCTTACTCTCAGTCCCTAACATGCGGTCGCCCGTCTCTACTCTTACTCTCAGTCCCTAACATGCGGTCGCCCCTCTCTACTCTTACTCTGAGTCCCTAACATGCGGTCGCCCGTCTCTTCTCTTACTCTCAGTCCCTAACATGCGGTCGCCCGTCTCTACTCTTACTCTCAGTCCCTAACATGCGGTCGTCCGTCTCTACTCTTACTCTCAGTCCCTAACATGCGGTCGCCTGTCTCTACTCTTACTCTCAGTCCCTAACATGCGGTCGCCCGTCCCTACTCTTACTCTCAGTCCCTAACATGCGGTCGCCCGTCTCTACTCTTACTCTCAGTCCCTAACATGCGGTCGCCCGTCTCTACTCTTACTCTCAGTCCCTAACATGCGGTCGCCCGTCCCTACTCTTACTCTGAGTCCCTAACATGCGGTCGCCCGTCTCTACTCTTACTCTCAGTCCCTAACATGCGGTCGCCCGTCTCTACTCTTACTCTCAGTCCCTAACATGCGGTTGCCCGTCCCTACTCTTACTCTCAGTCCCTAACATGCGGTCGCCCGTCTCTACTCTTACTCTCAGTCCCTAACATGCGGTCGCCCGTCTCTACTCTGACTCTCAGTCCCTAACATGCGGTCGCCCGTCCCTACTCTTACTCTCAGTCCCTAACATGCGGTCGCCCGTCCCTACTCTTACTCTCAGTCCCTAACATGCGGTCGCCCGTCTCTACTCTGACTCTCAGTCCCTAACATGCGGTCGCCCGTCCCTACTCTTACTCTGAGTCCCTAACATGCGGTCGCCCGTCTCTACTCTTACTCTCAGTCCCTAACATGCGGTCGCCCGTCTCTACTCTTACTCTCAGTCCCTAACATGCGGTTGCCCGTCCCTACTCTTACTCTCAGTCCCTAACATGCGGTCGCCCGTCTCTACTCTTACTCTCAGTCCCTAACATGCGGTCGCCCGTCTCTACTCTGACTCTCAGTCCCTAACATGCGGTCGCCCGTCCCTACTCTTACTCTCAGTCCCTAACATGCGGTCGCCCGTCCCTACTCTTACTCTCAGTCCCTAACATGCGGTCGCCCGTCTCTACTCTGACTCTCAGTCCCTAACATGCGGTCGCCCATCTCTACTCTTACTCTCAGTCCCTAAAATGCGGTCGCCCGTCCCTACTCTTACTCTGAGTCCCTAACATGTGGTCGCCCATCCCTACTCTGACTCTCAGACCCTAACATGCGGTCGTCCGTCTCTACTCTGACTCTCAGACCCTAACATGCGGTCGCCCGTCTCTATTCTTACTCTCAGTCCCTAATATGCGGTCGCCTGTCTCTACTCTTACTCTCAGTCCCTAACATGTGGTCGCCCGTCTCTACTCTTACTCTCAGTCCGTAACATGCGGTCGCCCGTCTCTACTCTTACTCTCAGTCGCTAACATGCGGTCGCCCGTCTCTACTCTTACTCTCTGACCCTAACATGCAGTCGCCCGTCCCTACTCTTACTCTCAGTCCCTAACATGCAGTCGCCCATCTCTACTCTTACTCTCAGTCCCTAACATGCGGTCGCCCGTCCCTACTCTTACTCTCAGTCCCTAACATGCGGTCGCCCGTCTCTACTCTGACTCTCAGTCCCTAATCTGTGGTCACCCGTCTCTAGTCTTACTCTCAGACACTGACATGCGGTCGCCCGTCCCTACTCTTACTCTCAGTCCCTAACATTCTGTCGTCCGTCTCTACTCTTACTCTGAGTCCCTAACATGCGGTCGCCCGTCTCTACTCTGACTCTCAGACCCTAACATGCGGTCGCCCGTCTCTATTCTTACTCTCAGTCCCTAACATGCGGTCGCCCGTCTCTACTCTTACTCTCAGTCGCTAACATGCGGTCGCCCGTCTCTACTCTTACTCTCAGACGCTAACATGCGGTCGCCCATCTCTACTCTTACTCTCAGTCCCTAACATGCGGTCGCCCGTCTCTACTCTGACTCTCAGTCCCTAACATGCGGTCGCCCATCCCTACTCTTACTCTGAGTCCCTAACATGCGGGCGCCCGTCTCTACTCTGACTCTAAGACCCTAACATGCGGTCGCCCGTCTCTATTCTTACTCTCAGTCCCTAACATGCGGTCCCCCGTCCCTACTCTTACTCTCAGTCCCTAACATGCGGTCGCCCGTCTCTACTCTTACTCTCAGTCCCTAACATGCGGTCGCCCGTCTCTACTCTTACTCTCAGTCCCTAACATGCGGTCGCCCATCTCTACTCTTACTCTGAGTCCCTAACATGCGGTCGCCCGTCTCTACTCTTACTCTCAGTCCCTAACATGCGGTCGCCCGTCTCTACTCTTACTCTCAGTCCCTAACATGCGGTCGTCCGTCTCTACTCTTACTCTCAGTCCCTAACATGCGGTCGCCCGTCTCTACTCTTACTCTCAGTCCCTAACATGCGGTCGCCCGTCCCTACTCTTACTCTCAGTCCCTAACATGCGGTCGCCCGTCTCTACTCTTACTCTCAGTCCCTAACATGCGGTCGCCCGTCTCTACTCTTACTCTCAGTCCCTAACATGCGGTCGCCCGTCCCTACTCTTACTCTCGGTCCCTAACATGCGGTCGCCCGTCTCTACTCTTACTCTCAGTCCCTAACATGCGGTCGCCCGTCTCTACTCTTACTCTCAGTCCCTAACATGCGGTCGCCCGTCCCTACTCTTACTCTCAGTCCCTAACATGCGGTCGCCCGTCCCTACTCTTACTCTCAGTCCCTAACATGCGGTCGCCCGTCTACTCTTACTCTCAGTCACTAACATGCGGCCTTGACTTTTAATACTGTACTTGGCGACAAGTTTTTAATGTTTCCGTTTTATGCAAAATGCTTGAGCTTAGTTAAACATTTGGTATATCTTGAACACGTTAAGGCCTTGCCCCCGCTGCCTACTACTGCACGGACAAGAGCCCACCCCTCAATGGAGCCGGGCCCACTGCGAGGGGGGGCCGCAGCGCTCGGGCGAGAGTTGCTCCTGCTCTCATTAGAATTGAGAGCAGGACTGGCGTCGAGTGATTAGGCACGCCCCCCGGCGGTTCAGCCAATGAGGGTGAACCTGCCGGGTGACGTCACGGCCGCGCCCCGTCACTCCCCCGCCATGCCCCCCCCCCGATCTCTCTGCCTGCAGTGAGCTGCAGACCGGGGAATCGGCTGAACGCGCCGCCAATCTCGGAGGCGCGCGTTACAGCGGCGTTACCGGGGCCTTAGCCTAACAAGTATTAGGTAACCGAAACTGAATAGTGTGATTGCCATTTGCCAACTCTTCTTTCATTGATGATTAGGCCATCATGAATAACATCCAGTAACACCCACTGTACAGTGAATCCCATATATCACTTTGTAAATCCCACACTGCACCTTCTACTGAAGCAGAGCATTTCCCCCCCATTAATCCACTAATCAATTACAGCATGGATCCATGGACTATACGTTGTACTTACCACTGAAAGAAGTATGTAATAGACCCCATATGTCATGCGCAAACGATCACATTTGTCCTGTTATATGCCTGTGGTGTTAATGGAGGTAAAAGCTTTTCTTATGACTCTGTCACTCTGGTGTCTGCGGTTGTGGATCGACTGGCTGTTAAATGCCTCATAAATCTTAATGGTAATGTCCTGGGTGAGCAACAGTGTCTCTGGCCGTGTGTGCTACAGCTTCTCTGTGAAACAGTGACAGTTATGTCTGCTGATGTACAGTATGGGAATTTTAGGGTTGCTATTTTTAAGAACTAACGTATTAAAGCAGCGTTTCCTCCTGGCCGTTATTGTGTGCTCGTTTTAATCACTGCAGCAGTTCCTTACATTTACGGTGAGATAACTCTCTCAGCTGCCGTTCGATCCGTTCTTTCGTGATCGATCGTCGAAGACGCTGCTTCCCAGGGCACGCATATGGCCGCCTGTTTCAAACGAGGAAGGGGGTGTGGTTTCCTAAATGGTTGCTATAGCAGAGGAAGATTAACAGATTAAAAATCATCACAAATGTAATAATGAGTGAAAGAAATGCAGTAAGTATTATCTAATACTACACAACTGATTAATAAAAACACATAGAGGATCTTTTTTTGTAATTTAAAGTTATATTGAGTTTTCACATATTAAACATATGACATAACATCTACATTTTCTGAAATCAACAAATATTGTCAAATAATCACAACAACTCAAAATCCCTGTAGAGGGGGGGGGGGGGGGGTAGAAATGAGGGGGGAAAAGGGGGGGGGTGATTCGTAGGTCCTCTTTTATCTCTTTGGTCCAGGTCATCCATCTTTTGTCATCACTTTGTATCCATCCAGTGCCTTATCCTCTCCTGTGCGGTCTCAATCTCCTATCTCCGTCACTAGGGTCAAGTTTTACTCTCCTAATCTTCAATGTCTTTGAAACTGTGATTCCCTTAGTCAAAGGAGAACACATCTAATTCAATCAGAGCAGAACTGTGGCGCCGTTCACCCATGGGATATCCGTTTGGGCCAGCCACGGTAGCCAAACTTTCTGGAATTTAGCGCCAGTGTCATTAACTAAACTGGTTAATTTTTCCATCTGGCAGACAAACCAAATTCTATTTGAATTTGTAGTAAAAGATGGAATTTCATTTTGCTTCCATAATGCTGCGATCTCGCATCTCATTGCAAAATAAGCAACTAACTTCTTTCCGACCCGGGCTAATCCCTGAGCTGTCTGTTCAGCAGGAAACGTCACGGGTCCATGGGAATGGTGCGGCCTAAGATTATCTGTAGCCAATCGCTAATCTGCTCCCACAGGGGCACAACAAAAAACAAACAAAGATGCCCAAAGCTAATTCCAATGTGACAAAAATACACAGTGCAATACCTATATATTCTCTTGAAAAAGGGTAATTTAGTTTAATCCTTTGGCCAAAGTGTCTTAAACCTGCTGACACTTTCAAGGCCTGACCGTTAGCAGGTCCTAACACTACCTGAGTTAAAATTCTTATTTACCGGTATATAAGGTCTGTATATATCTGCATTGGATCTGTCGTAACCCAGCAAAATGAAACTGACCTGCCAACTTTTTGTTGTTGTATAGATTTAGCCACGCCCACTAGCACTCCTTTTGACAGTTATATACATATATATATTATGTGGTAATGTTTGGGGTTTCCCAGTCAGTCAGAATGCCGCTGGATATAATTTCTGTAGAAAGCCAAACAATACAGTAATGTGCTCAGAAACGTGCGGGAATAATGTATGTGTGTGTGTGTGTGTGTGTGTATGTATGTATGTGTGTGTGTGTGTTTGTGTGTGTGTGTGTGTGTGTGTGTGTATGTATGGATGTGTGTGTGTGTGTGTGTGTGTTTGTGTGTGTGTGTGTGTGTGTGTGTATGGATGTGTGTGTTTGTGTGTGTGTGTGTGTACGTGTGTGTGTGTGTACGTGTGTGTGTGTGTGTGTGTACGTGTGTGTGTACGTGTGTGTACGTGTGTGTACGTGTGTGTACGTGTGTGTACGTGTGTGTGTGTGTATGTGTGTGTATGTGTCTGTATGTGTGTGTGTGTGTGTGTGTGTGTATGTATGTGTATGTATGTGTATGTATGTGTGTGTATGTGTGTGTGTGTGTGTGTGTGTGTGTGTGTGTGTGTATGTTGCAGTTATTATGAATTCTGTTTGCAAATTAAGTTAAAAGCAAATTAATTTGTTTTTTGTATCCACCGTTGGCTTAATGGAAAGATAGCGAAAACATAAAAATGGCCTTATTTCACACAAATTAGACACATTTGTATTACTCAGTTGAGATGTGTGTGTTCTGTTATTACTCTACTTTTTCCATTTAACTTTAATAGGCTTCTGGGTTTGCAAAGTGGAGATACTGTATATATTAACGTAGTGGCTCAAATCCAAATGTATAAGGAAGGCAATAATTATGTGGGCTCACATACACTGAAACTGAAATGTTATTTTACTATAAGAAAGTTATGTAAGACTTGGGGGCTTATTCTGGGAGCAGCAATGGTGCAGATTCAGCCCTATCGCCATGACAAACCCCATTGACTTCATTGGGGCTTTCTATACCTTATTACTGGATCAGCGCTAACGCAGCTTACAGAATAAGCCCCGTGCTGTATGACAGCATCCACTCCTGTGCTTCAGGATAATGAGGATAATGAGAGACTGCCATATACAGTACACTCAATATCCAATGCACTATTTGTGCAGATGCAATGCCATGTTTGCCTCCTGGGGCTTCTTATTAGGGACTCATAGAGCCCAGTACAATCTGATGGCAGTGCTAACACATCACAGCACACACCAGTCCCTCCCTTTCACCATGGAAAAGGAATGTCGACTGTGTCTAGAAATATTGATATCTTAAAGCAGCAATCCCCTCCAGAATCATATATGAGTTTAACTTGATTAACCCAAGATCATGGATGGGAAAGAGAAATGGCAGAGGCCAGGACTCCGCCATAGCCTGAGCTCTTGCAAGTTGTGGAGTGGAGAAGAGGGGGAATGGTGAGGCCGTAGGGCTCTGACATGTTGTAGGCCCTGGGAAATGGGAACAGGGAATGGCAGGCCCAAGGATTCAGCCACATCCTGAGTGGTCTTACAAGTTGTGGACTGGATGAAGAGTGAAAAATGGCAGTGCACAGGCCCCATCACAATTCAACATGGCTACTTGATTAACCCAAGATCATGGATGGGGAATGGAAGAGACCTTGGACAGCCAAAACCTGGGCCTCTATGAGTTGTGTCATGGAGAGGGGGGGGGGGGGGGAGGAGGGGGTGGCAGGACCCAAGCGGCAGCATGCACATGGCAGCCATAGCCTGTGCCACTAAAGTTGTAAAGAACATGGGGTGAGGGAGGGGAATAGCTTGGGCCCCTACAATTTGTGGCGTGCAGGAGGAGGAGAGAATGATGGTGCCCAGGACTCACCACAACCCAATATTATCTCATGATGAGCACAGGATAATGGATGGGGGTGGGGGGGGGGGGAATGGCAGGGTACAAGACTCAGTCATAGTCTGGGCCCGTGTGAGCTGTAAAGTGACAGAGTGAGGGTGAATATCAGTGTAATGTCTGGGCCTAGAATTCATGGCCATGATCTGGGCCCCTGCAATTTTTAGAATGGAGCAGTGGAGGATAGATGGGCCCAAAAAATACACAGCTATGGCTTGGGCCTGGTAGGGTTCCGCCTGCTCCTTCTATAAAGGTAGTGTTTCTCCTGGTTGAGAGGGTAATACTTGAAGGTGTTGGAAAAATCACCCCCCCCCAGGCGGAATATGCCTGGAATTAAACATTATATTGTCAATCTTCAATATCTTCAGTCTACGTTCATATCTCCAGTCTCTTCAATTTTTATATCTTCAGTATGAATTCATATCTTCAGTCATTATCTTCAGTCGTCATATCATACAGGTGTAGAAGTAATGAGACTCGCGGTTACATTTGCAAACATTACACACACCGCCCGGGACCTGACTGATCAAGTGACAATCTGGAGTGGGGTTCATATGGTAATTTCAGATGAATCCAGGGTTATCGCACCTGTCAGCAGTTAGGCCCCAAACCCGTGATTTGAAGTGCATGTCGGCTCCATTGTACTGAATTGTAAATGGCATGATTGCGCATACAAACTCACACTGGTGAAATAATTGGGGCAATAGTGACATCTGTAGGTGTAAACATAATGGTACTCCCCGTTGTATTAGCAAAAATTACAAACTGTTTCCGTGATCTGGTTGGCCAAGAGACAACAATGAACAATGAACACGTGAGAATGCCAGACATCCATGGCTGCAACTTCACCCAGAGGCTTCTGGGACAGAAGGGGAGATGTGTCCTGTGGGACTGTATCCCTGGGAGGTCCCTGCCCTCCTAATTGGCTATCTCCTGGACCATAAGAGAATTGTGGATGTACTAGTCTCTCCATGATCCAAATTTGGGATGGGCGGTGTTTCAATATAACACCCCCTTCCCCCTCACACACACAAACATTGTGTAGGTTCGGTATCAGCGAACCTATTAGATTAAGTGGAAAGCGGGACATCGGAGTTAATAAAGTGGGTCTGAATAGGACTTGAGGGGAGACCAAGGAGCCCCCCCTCCCCACGACTGGGAACCGTGACCCAGGATTACAGCCATTATACACAGGGAGGGGTTTTGTGTCAGCAGGCCCAATAGAGGGAGGTCGTGCCAGGTGACTGTGTAAGGCTGGGTCCATGGTGTGCGCGCTCGCGTCCGTGTGCGTGACGTCGCCCGCTTTTTAGCTCCAGCGATTTGAGGCCAGGGTAGACGCGACTTAATAGAGGCCAAATAGATTGGCAAGGATATATATATGTCTATTATATATAATCTGTTTGGCCTCTATTAAGTCACAATTCTACTTGAATAAATGAAATGTTAGGCAAAATTAGTGGGAGACGTTTGGTGCTATGTTCCACTACTTTTATTTATAGGTTCACAATACCACTACTTTGTGTTGCACTCTATACCAGTACTTTGTGTTGCACTCTATACCAGTACTTTGTGTTGCACTCTATACAAGTACTTTGTGTTGCACTCTATACCAGTACTTTGTGTTGCACTCTATACCAGTACTTTGTGTTGCACTCTATACCACTACTTTGTGTTGCACTCTATAACAGTATTTTGTGTTGCACTCTATACCAGTACTTTGTGTTGCACTCTATACCAGTACTTTGTGTTGCACTCTATACCAGTACTTTGTGTTGCACTCTATACCAGTACTTTGTGTTGCACTCTATACCAGTACTTTGTGTTGCACTCTATACCAGTACTTTGTGTTGCACTCTATACCAGTACTTTGTGTTGCACTCTATACCAGTACTTTGTGTTGCACTCTCACTGTTCCACTTTCTATTGAAAGAATAGCTTTTTCTCCAATGTTTGATGAATTCTGATTTTTTTTTTATGTCAGGCAGTGCCACTCCTTTATTAAGCTCATTTGAACATCGGGAAAAATGTCTGTATTATTTAATACTTCAAAACAAATAGCTAACTGCTGCTATTCTGTGGTATAATACAGAGGAGTATAGGAGTGAGTTAATTATTTGTCATCAGACCAGATTGAGGTTGGGCAGACTTGCACAGGAACACTTAGATAACGTTTTATATAAAATAACATCAAACTATAAAATGCTATTGGAGATAATATAAAATAACAGCAAGTTTATTTACAAATGTATTCAGTTTTGCATATTTGTGATTTAATCATTAAATGTTTAATGGCTCTCGCACACTTATCATGCCGCACGCTGCAGGCACTGCGTGTTATTAGCAGTTATTATAGAGTGATAAGGTTCACTTTTAAACGAAGCAATAAATATCAGTGCAAACAGTAATGAAAGTGTTTATTGTACCTGTAAGCTCTAATAAATAAACACACTGTGATTACCCCGGTGTTATCGGGGTTTAGATGGGGCGGGGAAAAGAAAAGGGGGGAGGAGAGGGGGAATTCAATCAGGAATCCAAACAACAAGACTATTTCCCAGTTATAGATGAGCCAACATTATTGCAACAGATCTCGCACGATAACTCCTTTCTGCTGGTGCGAGAAATAGCCGCGCGGTGCAAAACCGCCTTAGCGCACGATAACTCCTTTCTGCTGGTGCGAGAAATAGCCGCGCGGTACAAAACCGCCTTAGCGCACGAGAACTCCTTTCTGCTGGTGCGAGAAATAGCCGCGCGGTGCAAAACCGCCTTAGCGCACGATAATTCCTTTCTGCTGGTGCGAGAAATAGCCGCGCGGTGCAAAACCGCCTTAGCGCACGATAACTCCTTTCTGCTGGTGCGAGAAATAGCCGCGCGGTACAAAACCGCCTTAGCGCACGAGAACTCCTTTCTGCTGGTGCGAGAAATAGCCGCGCGGTGCAAAACCGCCTTAGCGCACGATAACTCCTTTCTGCTGGCGCGAGAAATAGCCGCGCGGTACAAAACTGCCTTAGCGCACAAGAACTCCTTTCTGCTGGCGCGAGAAATAGCCGCGCGGTGCAAAGCCGCCTTAGCGCACAATAACTCCTTTCTGCTGGCGCGAGAAATAGCCGCGCGGTACAAAACTGCCTTAGCGCACAAGAACTCCTTTCTGCTGGCGCGAGAAATAGCCGCGCGCTACAAAACCGCCTTAGCGCACGATAACTCCTTTCTGCTGGCGCGAGAAATAGCCGCGCGCTACAAAACCGCCTTAGCGCACGATAACGCCTTTCTGCTGGTGCGAGAAAGAGCCGCGCGCTACAAAACCGCCTTAGCGCACGATAACGGGGGCAGGAACGTTGGCTTCATCTGCATATGGCAGCAAATGTATTAAGTTAATGGAGAAGAAAAACTGAATCAATGAAATGGGCTAAGTTAGAATAACGGGGTACAGTAGCTTTGGTGAGAAATATGGAGGTTCTGTGTAAATATCAGTAATAAATCAATGTAGTACTGTTGTAGATGTATCGATTAACCTAGTATGGTTATAAGGGATCATGATTAATTAGGTAGCCAGTGGTGTTACCCAGAGGGACAGAGTGGGTTTCCCACACCTCTATAGAGTCCTAGGGGCTTATTCTCATAGCCCCGAAGCTGTCATTGGCAGACCGGGCTGATCGGCGTGTTCAGAAGTAGTGGAATGAAATGTGAGGGAAAAAAAACTTATTTTCTGTTGCAAATCGCATCTTCTAAACCGTGTGTATAAAAAGGGACAAAGGCGCGTCTGAGATCAGATGCATTGTAAGGAACCCCAACCCTCTCTAATAGCGCATCTGAGATCAAATGCATTGTAAGGAACCCCAACCCTCTCTAATAGCGTGTCTGAGATCAGATGCATTGTAAGAAACTCCAACCCTCTCTAACAGCGCGTCTGAGATCAGATGCATGGTATGGAACCCCAACCCTCTCTAATAACGTGTCTGATATCAGATGCATTGTAAATTCTTCTGTATTTAATCCAATTTTCATATGACCTGACAATTGCAGGGAACCCTTTAGGGATGCCGGAGGAACCCAAGGGTTCCTAGAAAGCCTGGTTAAAAAACACTGTCCTTGGCAGTAATTAGTACAACAGAAGGGAAACTTCTGTACACTTACTACTGTAAATGACTTGTCCTACTGCATGCATCTTTGGTAGCATCTGCTCTGTTTGGGTGATTAACTTTGGCTAAGTAACACCATGACATAAAGTGGTTTAATGTTCTAATCAGGTCTTTCATTGTCAAGTACTGTACTTTCCATGGTACTCTACATTCATTATAGGCACCGCAGACCTTTAGAAGTGACTGTATTAGGAAAAAGATGACACGTTTATAATTAAGGGCCAGAACCCTACATTTATTTAAACACATTACACGGTGCAGTTGGATGCCAATTTAGCAGAAACTGTTTTGTGACATATTATGGATAGATAACTTATTCACACTTCCCTGGGTCTAATGAGGTCAATAGAGCAACTTATATTCACTTCCCTGGGTCTAATGAGGCCAATAGTGAGAGAGGACTGGGAACAATTGGAGAGTTAGAGTATAAAATACTTATTAAAGTTACTCAACATCATCTGTCATGGAATGAAAAGACTTTTGAGCAAGGGTCAAAAATATAAAACAAATGTAAGATGAGAGATGGGAAGCCACAGAATAAAGGGTGGGGGACACGGGCACGACCTTTGGCCAAGAGAGTCTCCCTTGGATGGTTGTCTTATGGTAAGTTTATGGAGGGATGAGAAGTTATAGGACTCAGAGCTGTATAAAGAGGAAAAGAGGGGAAAAAACCTAGTGAAGAAGGAAAGATTCAAAGAGGGAAATGCATAAAAAAACAAATGAATAAATATAATGAATAGTAAAAAAATGGAAAGAGCAGAAAGATCTTGAAATAAGTATGTAATGGATTGGGTAAAATTTGTCACAGATTGGCGGTTGTTTAATAAAAAAAAGGGGCAGCTTTGTCAATGTCCCCAGATTTTCTGTCTGCCTCTCTGATTTTTGGTCCAGTCCTACCGATTTTTAACATGGGCGTCTCATAGAGTTCTGTGAAATCTCCAATAAAATTCAATTTTTTGATCCAGAACTTAGAAATGTTGCTGATGTGTGTTCTTGGAGGTTCGCTGAGACAGGTTGGATTAAGTCCTAAAAAGATGGAAGTTTTGCAGGTGGAGTAAATACCTCAATCCTTCCATTTGGTTAGATTCATTTTGACTTCTCCTGTAACGGGGCAGGTATAACAGGACAGGTGTGGTGAACCCTGGCAGTTTGAAGTTTCTGTACATATTGAGTAAAGTGTGACAAACAGCAAGTGTCGAATGCGTAACACAGACGGCACAATCGGTGTGAAGGTGGCTAAACCAATCTGGCAAAAGTATTGTCGACACAATGTGTGTTCTTCCAATAAAAACTGTGCTCATTCATATACCTTAATGGTTACATTATAACATTCCTTCAAATATGTTGCAATATTGACACATGTTCAAAAGGATTTTTTGGGGCTTCCATTTAGTGACTAAGGAGAAGTATAGCAATTAAAAGTTGATGAAATGAATTATATTTGTGCATGGATAAATGGACCAGTGTTTCGGTCTTCCGAAAGAATCGTCTCTTGGCGGACCTGAAACATTGGTCCATTTTTCTATGCACCGATGTAATTCAGCCACCAAATTATTAAAGGGGAAGGACGATCCAAATTATGCGGAAAGGCTAGCTAAATTAGATTTCTTTACATTAGAAAAGAGGCTTCTAAGACGGGATATGATAACTATATACAAATATATTCGGGCACAATACAAGGAGCTTTCAAAATAACTATTTATCCCAAGAGCAGTACAAAGGACTCGGGGACATTCCTTAAGTTTGGAGGAAAGGAGATTTCACCAGCAACAAAGGAAAGGGTTCTTTACAGTAAGGGCAGTTAAAATGTGTAATTCATTACCCATGGAGACTGTGATGGCAGATACAATAGATTTGTTAAAAAAGGTTGGACATCTTTTTAGATGGGAAAGGTATACAGGGATATACCTAATAAGTATACATGGGAAGGATGTTGATCCAGGGATTAATCCGATTACCAATTCTTGGAGTCAGGAAGGAATTTATTTTCCCCTTATGAGATATCATTGGATGATATGACACTGGGGTTTCTTGTTTGCCTTCCTCTGGGTCAATAAGTAAGTATAGATATAGGATAAAGTATCTGTTGTCTAAGTTAAGTGTAGGTTGAACTTGATGGACGTACGTCTTTTTCAACCTCATCTACTATGTAGGTTTCTGTAGGAGCTCAAATGCTTGGTCCCTTTTAATAAGTTCATACATCCAGAGGTAACCACACAAGGGGAATATAAATGACTAAAGTACAGTTCTCAAATTCCAATTTCGCATATATTGACACAATAATCCCTGGAGATAGCTAGTGAGGGTGTTGTCACTTCTCCTTCTCCTTAGGGTGGCCCATAATTAATGAGAGTACTCACTGTTGTTCCCCTGTGGTTCCTCAGGCATGCAGCCGCATCCAAAGTCCAAAGATATCCAAAATGAAGTATGTGTGGGGGCTGGGGCACAGCAGCAAAGAACAGGTCATGTGGCAATAAAATAATTATTTATTTAGGCTGCATTAAAAAACGGTGGAGGGTACAACACTCCTACGCGTTTGGTGCTGTGAGGCACTTTATCAAGGAGTTACCTGATACTAAGGACATAAAAACAATTTATACACAACCTCGTACCAAAAATTCACGCCAAAACAGTGATGTCATACCCATAATGCATTGCGTTCCAGAGTAGACCAATCGCGCAAACTCGTCAGTAGGTGGGAGGTGGAGCGCGATGCACGTAACCAGGACGCTCAGCCGCCACCAGGTGCCTAGTAACAGAGGCCGACGCCATCGGAGTCCTGCCGCCCATATCTCCGCCCACCTCGGCAACCAATTCGACGCGCATGCACGCACATCTACTATGTAACTATGTAATTATGTAACTCAGTAACTATTGTATTTAACATTAACAAACATTAATTGCTGCATTTCTCTTTATTCCATATCGTTTCATGTGAGCTCGGGTGATTTGCGACAATTCGTACCACTGTGTATTAATTTATTAAGTAGGGGACACATTTTTTATTTCATGTTACTTTTAATGGCAAACACAGTTTTGAGCTTCGCACACGGACCCAGCATATTTGTATTTCTCTGGGTAGATCATTATTATGCAAAAAGCTATTTGTTTTTTTCAATGTTATCTACATACGGCAGCTATTTCTCATTAGCACTGAAAGTGCTTCTGATCGTAGTACAGATATGGCATTTCATAGCACAACTGCCAATTATAATTTGTGTTGCACATAACCAGTATCTTTGATATGTGGAGATTCACAATTTGACTTCCTTCCAGTCCTGCAAACATTTGTTCCATTTATAATCTACAATTAGACGCCCTTGTATTTCTTTGCAGAGTAAAACAAACTAGGTTTTCATATCTATGTTTGATTTCCACTTAATTGAACTTGGAACAAAGATGAAATAGTCTTTACAGGCTGATACATTATAATTATTTCCCTATTATAAATAATTATTTTCAATAAACATGTTGTACAATTACTTATTAGAAGCAGAGTAAAATGATTTAATAATCAGGATGAAGAAAAAGCAATTTACATGTACCCTACCTACATCGTACATATTTCTAAGCTAAAATGTAGTTATACATACTAGCCCATATTATACTCACGATTCCGTTTAATCTGAACCACGAGTTCTGATCTACATAACTGAATCGAAACCGGAAAAAAAATTCCTTACTGGTACCCGCTCAGATGGGACATTGCAGCATCTCCTCCTGCCGTAGTCATGTCACATCGTCCCTGGAAGGGAGTAGGAGGAGAGCTACGCATGGAAACTATCATTTACTTTCTTATAAAAACAAAGAACATTTCAAAAGTTGAGACAGAAAAAACCAAAACAGAAAAGGGACAACAAAGGTTTAGATCAGTGTTTTTTAACAGTGGTTCCTAGAAACCATTGCGTTCCCCGGGCATCCTTAAAGGGTTCCCTGCAATTTTCAGGTTATTTGAAAATTGTACCAAATACAGAAGAATTTACAATGCATCTGATCTCAGACGCGCTATTAGAGAGGGTTGGGGTCCCTTACAATGCATCTGATCTCAGACGCGCTATTAGAGAGTGTTGGGGTCCCTTACAATGCATCAGATCTCAGACGCGCTATTAGAGAGGGTTGGGGTTCCTTACAATGCATCTGATCTCAGACGCGCTATTAGAGAGGGTTGGGGTTCCTTACAATGCATCTGATCTCAGACGCGCTATTAGAGAGGGTTGGGGTTCCTTACAATGCATCTGATCTCAGACGCGCTATTAGAGAGGGTTGGGGTTCCTTACAATGCATCTGATCTCAGACGCGCTATTAGAGAGGGTTGGGGTTCCTTACAATGCATCTGATCTCAGACGCCTTATTAGAGAGGGTTGGGGTTCCTTACAATGCATCTGATCTCAGACGCGCTATTAGAGAGGGTCGGGGTTCCTTACAATGCATCTGATCTCAGACGCGCTATTAGAGAGGGTTGGGGTTCCTTACAATGCATCTGATCTCAGACGCGCTATTAGAGAGGGTCGGGGTTCCTTACAATGCATCTGATCTCAGACGCGCTATTAGAGAGGGTTGGGGTTCCTTACAATGCATCTGATCTCAGGTGCACTATTAGAGAGGGTTGGGGTTCCTTACAATGTATCTGATCTCAGACACGCTATTAGAGAGGGTTGGGGTTCCTTACAATGCATCTGATCTCTGACACTACTAGAGAGGGTTGGGGTTCCTTACAATGTATCTGATCTCAGACACGCTATTACAGAGGGTTGGGGTTCCTTACAATGCATCTGATCTCTGACACTACTAGAGAGGGTTGGGGTTCCTTACAATGTGCTCTAGGTGGTGTTTTAGTCGGCGTTCCCCCTGTGAACATGCGGTTCAGCTCCAAAGACCCCCTACTGCATTATTGTAATGTTTAAAATGAAATAACCCCCCCGCGATCGCCTGTGAGAGGCGCGCAGTTAGTGTGACTGATTCAGCCTATCTCACTGCGCCCCTATTACAGAGAGGCAGACCCCGGTATGACTCACACAGCAGGGACCCCTGACGTTATGGTCAGATCATTTATAAATAACTTGCCTACAGTGATACAGGGCCATGACGAGCAATACTGCACCCCCCTCATCCTCTCACCCGGCCAGTGCTGGTCGGTGCCTCTTGTTGCCGCCCGGCATCTCCCCAGCTGCTGGCACGCCTCCGGCACTGTCCCACGCCGGGCCTCTCTGACGTCGACGCGCACCAGCTTGAAAGAGGCAACAAGAGGCCTGGCCAGCGCACAGCCAGGAACCCCGCAGCCAAGAGCAGCCACATGCGGTTCGGAGCCGCAGCCTGCATACCCCTGCCCAAAAAGGTATCCTAAAACCTAAATATAGATTGGTTAAAGGCTCCGTTTAGGAGACATTCCATTTCTTACTGTACAGCGCTTTAGAAACCCTACAGCCTGTAGGTTTAATGCTGCAATTCTTCTTGGTAATTTAGTTGATTTTAGCAGGCCCCCACTGATTACTGTATTTACTAAATTCAAAGAATGCTTCTACCTCTTCACTTCTTGTACTGTATAGGAAAAAACAGCATTGTTTCTCCGATACATTTCACAGGTGAGTATTCAGGGCAGAAGTACTGTACAAACTAGCAGTTCCTTGGTTCTAAAGGTTACACCAGCCGATGAATTATTCAGGCTGTTGTGCTGTTAGTTTTGTGTTTCTCGAGCTTTGATGGCTGTGCAGACAGTGATATATGAAGCCAGTAAAACACTTGGAGGCTTGCAGGAAATTTCTTAATCATAACTCACTGACAAATGTGGAGGTTATGTATAGTGACACCTTATGCATTTGTCGCATCAACATTCAGGTCTCTGGAGCAATATATATATACTAATGATGCAAAACCTGGATACTGCATATAATTCGTCATTCATTTCTAACATTTACTGGTAAACAAAAGCCTTAAAATACCAACAGATGACAACATTGTGGCGCTTACTCTGACAACAGCACAACATCCAGCCCCAAGGATTCTGTTGGATAATCATAGCTCTGAGTCATATACATGTAGCCAGGTCACCTGATGGCTACTATTCTGCCCTGTACTGGCAGTAAGCCCTGGCACAATCAGGTTGCCAGTAGTTGATATGGGGTTTCCCCCCTCCTTGGTGCGGCACTTGAGTGACAGTGGGAGGCGGTGACATCCGGCCTGGGCATGACCAATCATGAGACAGACCTGGTGCCCTCCTCCTGGCTGTACTTAAGGGCAGTGCCGCCCTAATTTCGGGAGAGCCTCTACCCACTTGAGAGGGGCAGGTCACACAGCCGAGAGCCTGATTATTGGGCCTACTCTAGTCCTTTTCCCACCGGGGGAGAGTGAGTGTGGACCATACTGTAATTGTGATGCACTTTCAGTCCCATTGGGAGAAAGGTGCTATATGACTCAGGAGTCCTGATTCCTACGTCATTAGGAGTTGCCGTGTCCGCAGTGTGAAGCCGTCACGTGAGGTGAAAGACTGAGTGAGGGATTGAACCCGGAAGTCCTGTGGTGTCTCATAGCGGAGGAACCGCCGGCGCAGCTAATCCTCTGCAGCAGCTAACCACCTACAGGTTCCAATCTCCTCACAATGGACACTATTGTGTGTATCACACACTTTGCCCATTAATTGGGGCTTCCCACTGCATCCATTCTCATGTTGTCTGTATGAGCATTATATTCAAGTGTTGCTCTCACTTTTGTGGCTTTTCATTTGTCTCACTGTGCCCCCCACTAGTCTTAGTGGCTTAAGGCTCTCTATTTACTTCGAGATCTTAGTGTCGAGTTGCACTATTATTTGTGTGTTTTGTTCCCACATGCTTCCACTGGTGTACTGCGCTCCCTGACTTCTCGACATCAATACAAATAGAGGATCAACAAGGAAGATCCATTGAAGGTTGAGCTGCGATCCATCACCGGTTGTATATTTTCCTTTTTAATATCGTCTGTTATTTCGTTTATTTTGTTCTTATCTAGGACACAATTAGGAGCGCCTGGTGATTTCTGTGTCTACACTCCCATTTCTAGAACATGATGTATTGAGCAGCACTTCATTCTCTGAAGTGGTCCTCCCCCCCCCAGGACCTTGTTGAAAGGTTTGATGTACAGTATTTGAAGTTTATTTCGTGCCTCCCCTCTTTCCTCCAAGCGGTACATGTTGAGGTCCTCTAGTCTTTCCTTATACAGTAGGTTTTATATTGCAGAATTCATCACTCGCATGGCAAATTAAATATTTAACAAAAGGAAGACAAACCGAGAAAAGAAAAACGCGGAGAATATAATGGTCAAGATTTTAATACAAGGCTTTTGTAAGTGTCACCCTGGGAGTTTTTAACAACCGCTGGAGATAGAACATTTCTAGCGTTCATGCTTTAAAAAAAATCTCTAACAAAGGGTCTGCTGAGGCATTTAATCTTTGCATACTTATTGAAACTATTATATGCTTTCCCCCAACTTCTGACTGATGTCCCAAATTGGAAAAGCTATTTTATATTCACCATCAATCTTCTACAACACAAGTCACTGAGGAGATCCTGTTGAGAGTTCTACAGATTAATTGATTACGGCATTTGTACGCAGCTTATAGCTCATTAGCGAAAAGCTCAAAGCTTTTCGTGAACATATGAGTTTTATTGTTATAGGCTACCACATGGCAAGATCATTTAGGGCATCCCTGCGTGCATGCTTCTGGGTAAAGGCTGCTCCGTTTGGCTTTTTATCCCACTGAAATGTCTGATCTGGCACTGACAGACCAAGTTTGTTCACTGCTTACTTTTTGTTAGGGCTATTACCTCAGGCTATATTACAATTATGTGTATGGCAAATTGTGTACAGGGGTGGAATATGTGAGTACGATAACATAGAGGGGTCATCTAATGATCGCAAACCAAATGTAGAACCATTTTTCCCAGTTTTCCTTTGAGTTGATCGATTGGAGTAAATTGCATCAGATTCGTTTGAACGGACTGTAAAGTATTTTATGGCTTTGCCGCGCTTAGTAAACATGGCCTTACGGAGGCTACGTATAAAGGTACGGAAGTGATCATGTAGAGACAAGACTAGAAGTGTAAGTGTAATTAGATTGTAAGCTCCTCGGAGCAGGGACTCCTCTTCCTTAATGTTACTTTTATGTCTAAAGCACTTATTCCCATGATCTGTTATTTATATTATCTGTTATTTATTCGATTACCACGTGTATTACTACTGTGAAGCGCTATGTACATTAATGGCGCTATATAAATAAAGACATACAATACAATTCAAGTGGCTTACAGGATGCAGCCGGCCCTGGCAAATGAAGCACACACATTGTTAGTATTATTGTGAGCGAGAGGAAGAGGCTGCGGACCAGAGGAGTATATTCCTGAATGTTGACAGGCCCCAACCTCTGGGTGTACAGAACAACCTGTGAGGGAACGGTCAGAGTTAGGTACACTGTAAGTTCATTTAGGATATATAATATATATATTTCCACTTAATTTTTATTAA
This sequence comes from Ascaphus truei, assembly GCF_040206685.1. Lineage (NCBI taxonomy): Eukaryota > Metazoa > Chordata > Amphibia > Anura > Ascaphidae > Ascaphus > Ascaphus truei. The sequence goes on from NC_134495.1 coordinate 3,911,253, forward strand.
CAATTATTTTTGAGGGGAGGGGTACAGAAAAATTGTGTATTTTTATTTGGGGGGGGGGGGGGTTGGGATACAGTTACCATCTATCTTCATTAGTACAAAGTAATTTGTTGCAAATACATCTTCTATTTACAGTGCATATACATGTTACGTGTGCCGGAAGGGGGACCTTTATGATTGTTTTGTCATATGACCACGGAGTCTATAACCAAGGTCGGTTGTAGGGGTAATTTTCACCATGGTTCCCAAGTTTTGGTAAATGTATGCATTGTGTCCGGTAGGAACCCTGTGATCTTCACTGTTAATGTATATATGAGGGGTAGTGTTAATATATATCAGTAGGTCCTCCATTTTATTATAACAGGCATTTTTGGTATAAAAGGTGTGTCACAAATATATAGTCAGGAACCGAAAGTATTTTTACTTACAGTTGTTTTCTGCATAGAATTGCTTTCGGCTGCTATTTAAATGAAGGTCAACACATGATAGTCAGGAAACTGCCCTGAGACCAAGGATGAAAGGAAAATTAACTCAGTAACTATCAGTGACTGCTATCTATCAAATGCCACGTACTGTTTGAAGTCTTGTGATAATGGACATATGCATTCCAAGAATACGCCCTGAACTAGCTATATAAACAGGCTGTGTTCTATAATAAAATAGAGACGTAACTGAGCAAGACTACTGCGTGTCTGGACTTATTTGCTTCTCTCCGGACGTCTGAGTTTCCTGAAACAGCGCACTAGATATCGTAGGGTGTCCTCCCGGGAGGCTCTCGGACCAAGGGAGAGAGTCGCAACCGTATGGCGGAAAGCGAATAATTTACATTCTCCATGTACATTATTCTCCAGTTCTTGTTGGGAATTGAGGAAAGTTCAGGAGACGGTTGCTTCCAATTGGCCGCTATCCTGCATCTGGTGGCCGAAAATAAAAGTTTTGCTTGGTGTTTGGTCATTTCTGGCATGGATCTGTTTAACAGTACTACCCAGAGTCTAGGGTCAGATGGAATCCTAACATTCTATTTGTGATCTCATCGATTTGGGTCCATAGGTCTTTGACATTGTTACAATCCCACCCGGTGTGCTTTAGGGTTGCCAAGTGTCCAGTATTGAACTGGACTGCCCTGTATTTTGACACTGTCCAGTAAAAAACTAAGAGGTAATACTGGACATGTATGTATACCGGTATTACCTCTCTGGACATAGTGACCTGACCAGCTTGGGGGGGGGGAGGGGCATGGTATTTCCTCAAGCATGGGGAGAGCAGGGATGGTGCTAGGGGACTGGGCAGCTTCATCCACCCTTATTGGCTGCATTACCCAGCAGCAGCCAATCAGGAGGAGGTGTCAGTATGGAGCGGGGAGAGAGGCGTGTGTGTAACGAGCACGTCGCCCCTTTCACTATTGTGTCCAGTATTTTTGGAGAAGTCACCTGACATCCATAAGTGTGTATAAAGGGGTGGGAGGTGGAGTACATTTTGTTTAATCTTGACAGGTTATTGTACCATCGAAAGAGTAGCTTATAGCGATTTTCCTTAACGTGTCCGGGATACCTTTCAGATGGATTCCTTAAGAATCTGCCAACGGGTAGCGGAATCCGCAGAGTGTATTGGTAATAATAAAAAATCCACAAAATGCACACTGCCCTTTTTGACATTGATCCGCTGAAATCCGCGGACCAAAGAATCTGTCCGATCCGCTGCAGATCCAAATTCACAAAAAAGATTCACCCATCTCTACTGAGTTGGCTGTCTGGGAGTCCCATCAGTAGCAGGTCTATCCGCGAGTAGGATTTATGGGGGGCAGTTGGCTGTGTGGGAGTCCCATCAGAAGCAGGTCTATCCGCGAGTAGGATTTATGGGGGGCAGTTGGCTGTGTGGGAGTCCCATCTGTAGCAGGTCTATGCATGTGTAGGATTTATGGGGGGCAGTTGGCTGTGTGGGAGTCCCATCAGTAGCAGGTCTATGCATGAGTAGGATTTATGGGGGGCAGTTGGCTGTGTGGGAGTCCCATCAGTAGCAGGTCTATCCGCGAGTAGGATGTATTGGGGGCAGTTGGCTCTGTGGGAGTCCCATCTGTAGCAGGCCTATCCGCGAGTAGGATTTATGGGGGGCAGTTGGATGTGTGGGAGTCCCATCTGTAGCAGGTCTATCCGCGAGTAGGATTTATGGGGGGCAGTTGGCTGTGTGGGAGTCCCATCAGTAGCAGGTCTATGCATGAGTAGGATTTATGGGGGGCAGTTGGCTGTGTGGGAGTCCCATCTGTAGCAGGTCTATGCGTGAGTAGGATTTATGGGGGGCAGTTGGATGTGTGGGAGTCCCATCAGTAGCAGGTCTATGCGTGAGTAGGATTTATGGGGGGCAATTGGCTGTGTGGGAGTCCCATCTGTAGCAGGCCTATCCGCGAGTAGGATTTATGGGGGGCAGTTGGATGTGTGGGAGTCCCATCAGTAGCAGGTCTATGCGTGAGCAGGATTTATGGGGGGCAGTTGGCTGTGTGGGAGTCCCATCAGTAGCAGGTCTATGTGTGAGTAGGATTTATGGGGGGCAGTTGGCTGTGTGGGAGTCCCATCAGTAGCAGGTCTATGTGTGAGTAGGATTTATGGGGGGCAGTTGGCTCTGTGGGAGTCCCATCAGTAGCAGGTCTATGTGAGTAGGATTTATGGGGGGCAGTTGGCTGTGTGGGAGTCCCATCAGTAGCAGGTCTATCCACGAGTAGGATTTATGGGAGGCAGTTGGCTGTTTGGGAGTCCCATCTGTAGCAGGTCTATCCGCGAGTAGGATTTATGGGAGGCAGTTGGCTGTTTGGGAGTCCCATCTGTAGCAGGCCTATCAGCGAGTAGGATTTATGGGGGGCAGTTGGCTGTGTGGGAGTCCCATCAGTAGCAGGTCTATCCACGAGTAGGATTTATGGGAGGCAGTTGGCTGTTTGGGAGTCCCATCTGTAGCAGGTCTATCCGCGAGTAGGATTTATGGGAGGCAGTTGGCTGTTTGGGAGTCCCATCTGTAGCAGGTCTATCCGCGAGTAGGATTTATGGGGGGCAGTTGGCTGTGTGGGAGTCCCATCAGTAGCAGGTCTATGCATGAGTAGGATTTATGGGGGGCAGTTGGCTGTGTGGGAGTCCCATCTGTAGCAGGTCTATGCGTGAGTAGGATTTATGGGGGGCAGTTGGATGTGTGGGAGTCCCATCAGTAGCAGGTCTATGCGTGAGTAGGATTTATGGGGGGCAATTGGCTGTGTGGGAGTCCCATCTGTAGCAGGCCTATCCGCGAGTAGGATTTATGGGGGGCAGTTGGATGTGTGGGAGTCCCATCAGTAGCAGGTCTATGCGTGAGTAGGATTTATGGGGGGCAGTTGGCTGTGTGGGAGTCCCATCAGTAGCAGGTCTATGTGTGAGTAGGATTTATGGGGGGCAGTTGGCTGTGTGGGAGTCCCATCAGTAGCAGGTCTATGTGTGAGTAGGATTTATGGGGGGCAGTTGGCTCTGTGGGAGTCCCATCAGTAGCAGGTCTATGTGAGTAGGATTTATGGGGGGCAGTTGGCTGTGTGGGAGTCCCATCAGTAGCAGGTCTATCCACGAGTAGGATTTATGGGAGGCAGTTGGCTGTTTGGGAGTCCCATCTGTAGCAGGTCTATCCGCGAGTAGGATTTATGGGAGGCAGTTGGCTGTTTGGGAGTCCCATCTGTAGCAGGCCTATCAGTGAGTAGGATATATGGGGTGCAGAGTAATAGGTGTAGTCTCTGGATGTAGGGTTTAGCATCCTCTGGATATATAATATTTTATTGAACAAATATACAATATATGGTACTGAAATACCACACATCCTGGCAAATACCGGTATAAGAAAAGTAGATACTGTACAAACAATTCTTAATACATTAAAATATATGAACACGATGCACACAGAAGAGGGAAACGTGCACCAAATGTAAGAACATGAATAAGGACATACCGTATGTTGGTATGTCGCTACTGATACGTGTGATTTGACATAATGTACTCTTTCAATTCCATCTTGGCTCATCTTTTAGGCACAGCACATGCTGATAAGGGAGCTGAACTCTGTTCTCATGCAAAGCTATGTATGTAGTAACCCGGTAAGAAAAAGCTGCTAAAAAAAGTGTAGGGGACAAAGTACCGACTTATGGAGCCCCTATCGTGTATATCTTTGTGTCTATCTAGTTAGGGTCTTTGATCCAACCTTTCTCCATCTGCATCAGCTTGTGATTTGGGGAGGTAGATATGAGATTGTAATGAGATGTACAGATGTAGCACAGATGGGTGTGGTCCTGGTACCCGCGTGCAGGCAAATCTCCGCGATGGCAGACTAATGGCAGATCAGGATTAACACAGCGGGGGTCTTTGCTTCTGAATAGGACCCCGGCTGTGTAAATCCTACTGAGCTGCATCAATCTGTAAGAGACCCGCAGTGAGAGTAGATAGAATCGATCCCTCTCTCTGCGCACCTCTAAAAGGAGATCGCGCGGCTTTTATTTTTAATAACCTTATTATTGAAGCAGAGGGTTTCCGGGAACTGAACCGCATTAATTTCAGCCCGGGGGGCCCCCTGCTGCCCAAGTTACAGGCCCCAGTTTGGCGTGCCGGTATCACCTGTATGTTTAAATGTCCCGGTCACGTGACTCGCGAGAATTAAACATACAGGGAAATACCGGCACCTGTAACTTGGGAAGCAGGGGCCCCCGGGGCTAAAATTAATGCGGTTCAGCTTCGGGAGGTTTGTGGCCCCTCCTTCCCAGGGTTTAAGCTCCTCCTTCCCAGGGGTTAAGCTCCTCCTTCCCAGGGTTTAAGCCCCTCCTTCCCAGGGTTTAAGCTCGCCCCTCCCCACTTCCCAAGTCAGCAGGTCCTTTTCATTTTATTGGATATAGATCCAGTGTTGGTCTTTCTCCCTCCTAATAGAGGTAAATGAGAATTTAATCCTAATACAGGTATATTAGTATTTTATCTGGTAGTGTTAGGACCTGTGGCCATGGTCTGCCTTGTCGTGGCTCACAGGCTTACAACGCTTTGGCCAAAGGGTCAAACTAAATAAACCTTTTTCAAGAGAATATATAAGTATATTACTGTGTATTTTTGTCATATTGGATGTAGCATTGGGCTTCTCTGTCACTTGTTGTATACACTTGCCACACTCAATAGCTCTCCTTTTTGACACTTATATACATATATATTTTGTGGGGGCTCAAGGGTTCCCAAAAAGAGCTTGCTGGGGTTCTGTGTGTACTTACATTTGTCCCAGTTGTGCACTGCAGAAACGAGCAATGCATCAAAACACACCTTCTATGTTCTAGACTTGCCTTGGTACACAGTGCCCGAAATATATATATATATAACTCTTTAAAGAGATGTTTCAGTACAGGTTTCCTAGTAACATCTATATACATTCGGAAATGTGGCATTACGGGAGATTTCCTCCGCCAGGAACTCACAGCTGCAATCACGCTGCACTTTGCTGTTTATTACAAAGTCTGCTATATTAGCACCAAGTTGGCTTTGATTTCTGAAGGATAATTGGTGATGTAGAATAGTGAATATGGAGATAACCCGCCAACTGCTACTGCAAATAAAGTCATTGTACAGGATTACTGAAAGACAATCATAACATGAAAGAAATCCTTGTTCTTGTTCTTACTTTTAAACACAGCAGGTAACTCGGCATCAACAGCATCCCGTATTCCTCTTGCAAAGGACTTGGAGAGGTTGGTGTTGTTGTGACTTGAAAGGAAATAATTTAAACTGAAGCATCTCCTCAAGAGTGTATTGAAGATAAATTTGCTGTACACACACACACACACACACACACACACACACACACACACACACACACACACACACACACACACACACACACACACACACACACACACACACACACACACACACACACACGGCCGCCAACAGAAATCATGGGGCCCAGGACAAATGAAAGGAGCAGGCCCACTCACCCATAGCGCACCTACCACGGAAAAAAATTTTTAGCGCACAACTTTTACGTAACTGTTTTCTTCTTATTGTAATACAGACAAAAACATTACAATTTGTTTGCCATATATTCTGGATTTCCAACTATTGGTAAATATTTAGATATGTTTTGTGACAATTTTAAGTGTTTTCTAATTCTACGCCAGGCCACAACCGTGACACTAATAAGAACAATGCTCAGAATATTATTTGTGTTACTCGTGACCTGGGGTAAAGGTGGGATCCTCAGGCAATATGGAACAGCCATCTCTCCTTCCAAGTTAAAATTGGCAAACTGCATTTTCAAACAACCAATCCCTGATGTATCTTGTTAATGCTACTAAGTTAAGTTAAAAATTCCCAACATCTGGAGGATTCAGACCCCATATTCTCTGTCTGTCTGTGCAGTCCGATCATATGCGAGTCATTTCAGAATGATGGCTCTACATAAACATATTTTTACCTTGATTATCCACGGGCAGAGGTTGGAAATTAGGTGACAGCAACCCATTGTAGAAGTTGTATGTGTTGATGAAAGGGGTATGCAGCCCGTAGTTGTTCTACTCCATCATGTAGTTGGAATGAAGGTTCATCTCGTTTTCGGAGTTGGTTGGTCCGTGTTGGTAATGGTATTGGGGCAGGTACTTGGGTGTGGGGCAGGTATTTGGGTGCGGGGCAGGTATTCGGGTGGCAACAGATTGGAGTGATCGGCTCGGAAAGATCTCTTACAATCTTTCTCAATCAAAAGTTGCTATACTCAAACATACTCATCCATGACTTGCGCAATGCGCAGTACCCGACCCTCTTTCCGGGGCGCGCTATTCTAATAAAGCGGTCATTAATGCTTCAGTTGTGTCAAATAGAATTCTTCCAGCCTTTGTTTTTGTAGAATGGGTACTTTGTACCGATAGAGTTGCCCTCTTATCTGTACGGTCTTGAATGGCAGAATAGATCATGTATGCATACATGTAACTGCAGGCCAGTTTAGTAAGTGCCATGTAGAAACTGAGATTAATTAGTTTAATGTGTAGTGATTTGATTAAAGCGTGGTACTACAGGAGCACTTCTGATGAGAAGAATTACAAGGCCATGAAACAAAGAAAGGCAGTGTTTAAAGCGAGACATTTCTACATTGTACAGAACGTCGTATTGAGACACCTGTGGGGTTCCTGTTCTGCAATGACACAGATACTGTAAAATGAGCAGCACGCTATCTGCCGTATGCAATAACAAAAATTCTGAAGCCCTTTTGGAACAGCAGGATACAACCCAAATTCCAGCGTTCGAACAAAAGATGAAAGATTTCTCCGATTCACGAAATGTCGTACGTTAGAATAATTTCAGACTCTATTAAAACCATAATACGGTGCAAATATGATTGTCCAATTGCTAGTCTTGCTGCCAGAAAAACTCATGGACCGTCCAAATTCTTCAATCAATAAATCAAAACATATAGTCCTTCATGGCGCCGGTCTTGGGGTATGCTTGCATATAACATTTGTACAGTAGTTATATAAAAGAAAGAAAACAGTGTAAAATATCAAATATGCAATCGTGCAGTAATGGCTAATAGTGTTGTGCACTCAGATATATAAAGGATACAAATTAAGTATTCTAGTGGGTGCTCACATATCAAATATAAATCTAAAAGCTTATCAGTGATTGTTGATAGTCAAAACAATTATGATAGTGCAGCAAATAAAGTGAATAACATAAGTAATTACGAAGTGCAGATAATAAACCTTACATTGCCTCCAAGTGTTGTGAATGAGACCCAGTGATATAAGTCAGACGGTTTCACGATCTGACTTGACTCATGTCTATACTATGAGCAGTCACAATCTATAGAGAATCAAAGGTTACATTAATCAGAGCACTAGTGGGGGATTATTCAGCGGCCCAGAGCAGTGCAGCTAGGAACCATGCAGGTGTAACTATGCTACCACTGTTATCCCTTGTAACGGATTAGTGACCTAAGGGTTAATCGGTTACAGAAGAAGTTTTTAGTTGATGATGGTGAATAAGTTTTATCGCATCCCTCTGATATCCGTGAGGGTAAAGCAAGGGTTAAAGCAATACTTCTCCTGGTCTTCCTCCTCTGGGTCAGCAGCCTCGGCCAATGGCGTGACGGACCTGAAAATAATGAAATTATAACCAAATACAGTCATACAGAACGTAGGCACATATAAGCACATTGGGAGAGGTTTGGATAGGTATAGTTAGAGTCACCTCTCAATTTCAAGTATGTCCTGGCCAGTAAGTTACGTTAAGTACTTTCAACCTGACTATTTCTAACATGATGAAGAGGCTAGCTAAATTAGATTTATTTACATTAGAAAAGAGGCGTCTAAGAGGTGATATGATAACTATATACAAATATATTCAGGGACAACACAAGGAGCTTTCAAAAGAACTATTCATCCCACGGACAGTACAAAGGACTCGGGGCCATCCCTTAAGGTTGGAGGAAAGGAAATTTCACCAGCAACAAAGGAAAGGGTTCTTTACAGTAAGGGCAGTTACAATGTGGAATTCATTACCCATGGAGACTGTGATGGCAGATACAATAGTTTTGTTCAAAAAAAGGTTGGACATCTTTTTAGATGGGAAAGGTATACAGGGATATACCAAATAAGTATACATGGGAAGGATGTTGATCCAGGGATTAATCCGATTGCCAATTCTTGGAGTCAGGAAGGAATTAATTTTTCCCCTTAATGGGGTTTTTTGTTTGCCTTCCTCTGGATCAATAAGTAAGTATAGATATAGGATAAAGTATCTGTTGTCTAAATTTAGCATAGATTGAACTTGATGGACGTACGTCTTTTTTCAACCTCATCTACTACTGTATGTAACTATGTAACTATGATGGCAATGGCAAACATCAGAAGCTTGGAAGGCATTTAGACAGGAAGGTGATTTGAGGGACGCAGGTAAATAGCTGAAGCAGTGGGGTGATCGTTAGCAGGAGGAAGAGCAAGAAGAATCTTCAGTTAACCGTAAGACTCCAAGCAGGTCGCTGAGGTTGCATCACAGGCGGGAAGTGCTGGGGACAGTGGGTGTTTAGATACCTATTCATAAGTTGATAAATGAGGTTTGACATTAACTCTTTGAGATACTGAGGCTCTTTAACTGTTGATTAAACTAGTGTTATTGTGATTAGTGAGCAGTTATATGATTCTCAAATAGGCAACGGATAACTCTATACTGATTGCTACCTTACTGCAATGTGCAAGGCATGGTCTATAATGTTTTCTAATCCTATGATGGCCGACATCTAAGCATGTCCCATTCGTTATTCAGCGAATTACTGAACACCTGTATGTGTGACTGCACTTAGAATAATGCAGTAACCTTTGTTCTGATCTTCTAGGTTGTGTATAAAGTAACATGTATACGTGAGATTGAAATATAGTGTATAATATATATATATATATATATATATATACACTGTATTTTCACTTACCATGTCTTTCCAGATCTTCAGTGTCCACAAGGCCAGGCAGTCCCATTAAATTGGCGGTGGGAATAACCTCGCTCAGGCGCTATTCAGTAGCGGTCAGATAAAGGGGAGCAGGTGGTCTTCCTGGCATGGGCAGCTTGGTCAGACAGCTTGCGCTTGCTCTCTGCCCTGAGCTTCTCCACCGTGTCCATGGTGCGGACAGTGTTCCCCAGAGCATTGGTAATCTGTGACAGTGCAGGTCACACAGAATTTCCCGTTGACTTGCGTGGGAGTTTTCATGCGATAGTGTCCCAACCATCTCCAACGCTGTTTAATAAACAGACCCCGTGGACTTCTGTGTTTTTTTTCTCTTATTATTGCCCTTCTGAGAAGTTTGGGATCTTGACCTACTGTATGTTTCGTTGGAAAAGAAACAAAACAAAAAAACTGCTTTGCTAGATGCAATGACCGCAATGGATGCAGAAGTGGTTTTATACTTTTGTCAGCTTTTGTAGTTTCACAATTAGAGACGGCTATTTGTAAAAGAAAATATCCCATTTGCAGTAATGGTAAATATATCGCCTGTACCAGGGAAGTGTGTCTGATGACCAAGGGGAATTAATGCTTACTGAGCAAACATGGGCGATATATTAATGCGGGGTACGCATTAAACGGCGAAAGTGTTGAAGCCAATAGGAGTTTCCATGCAATACTCTAGTGCCCAAGTCATCAATATCTCAGTTAAATGAATAATGCACAATGTCTGTAATGTCTGTAATGTCTGTAATGTCTGTAATGTCTGTAATGTCTGTAATGTCTGTAATGTTTGTAATGTTTGTAATGTCTGTAATGTTTGTAATGTTTGTAATGTCTGTAATGTTTGCTGGTGCAATTCCGAAGCAGAAAACTGATCAGAGTTTTTTTTATTCCCACTTAACGCACATGGATATTAGTTATTAGTTTATTTTTTACACACACGTGCGCGCACACACACACACACACACACACACACACACACACACACACACACACACACACACACACACACACACACACACACACACACACACACACACACACACACACACACACCTGTTTCCCCCCCCCTAGAATTGCAGCCAATTTAGGGCTCTATTTACTAAGCAGTGCTACACCGTCCATAAGACACCTTCCAGAACAGCTTCAGAAATATGGTCTTTTCCCATTCAAGCTATAAAGGTGTCTTCCAGCTTTGGAGGTATCTCATGCAGTAGCACCACTTAGTAAATATCGCCCTTTGTTTAAATCGCCTATGGGCTTTATGGGGGGTCATTTATCAAAGTACTTCAAATCTGGGACAAACCAGCACAATAATACGGTGCCAGATTCACCAAATTTGAATTTGGCAAATCTTTTTTGCAGACAGGAGACTTTAATAAATGACAACACCCCCCTCCCCCTCCCAATATCTCAAACTACCCCCCCCCCCCCCCCAAATCTCAAACTCCCCCCCCGCCCCCCAAATCTCAAACTACAACTGGTGCAATATAAATGGGATTTTTCCTGTAAAACATCTTGTGCATAATGACACCATTGTTGCAGTGTTAAAGCATGGTCTGGATGGATGGAAACAGAACATAATCTCCCTCCTGTTTAAATTCGTAATAAGAACACACCTTGAACATGAAATATAGTTCGGCACCTTACTATGTCCAGAATGTACACATCTTTATATAGCGCCATATATGTACGCAGCGCATCACAGCAGTAATACACGCGGCATAATAATACAACACAGAATGGGAATAAGAGCCTGATACAAAGTAACATTTAGAAAAGCAGTCCCTGCCCTGAAGAGCTTACAATCTAAGTGGTACCATGACAAGACATCATGGAGCTGATTAAATTGCAGAGGACAGTCAAGAAATTAATATAGGGGATGAAAAGTTGCGGGAGGGCTGGAGGGGGGGGGGGGAGGGGTGTGCGGGAGGGGTAATTTTGCCAGCAGCAAAGAAAGTTTTTTTTTAATGAGGTCAGAATGTGGTATTTATTATAGAAACCGATAATGGCAGATACAGTAGATATACTTTTTTACATAATTTTTAGTTGGAAATGTATACAGGGGTACACAAATCCACTAATCATTTTAAAACGTAATTGGCAAATGTCTCATTGTAAGTTTTATTTTATTGTTTGCCGTTTCTATTGCTGAAATACAGAGCCCAGAAAATATGAGTTCCATAGATGGATTAATATGGCCATCCGGAGACCGTAAAAGGCAAGCAATAAATACATTAATGACGTCTTCATTTTCACCAATATTCCAGAGGTTAAATAAAAAAAAATGCCTGGGGAAGATTATTGCATAATAATAAGAACTTCATTCTAAATACAAACAAAACATTATTATCTGTTGCCTGAAACCAAGTTACACAGAAACTGCCGTCCTTGTAGTGGTTGAAGAAAGAAAAACATTGCTAATGTGTTAATTATGCACTAGAAATGCCACAGTATTAAACTCTGTCTATAGTTCCAGTTTAATTACATCCTCCCAGCCTTGTGATGGAATTGCCACCTTGTAATCATCACTCTCCCCTGCATTGTTGGTTGTTGGATCTAATACAATTATGGTTCTTACAAAACAAGGCAGAGTGACGAGAGCTCGGGATTATTCCGTTACTTGTAAACTCGTGGGAAATAGATCTTAATAATGACACAATCGTATTTCTTCACCACATTTTGTTTGCATGTTGGGACAGTATAATGTTGCTCGTCTCCGACAGGGAGCGGAGGTAGGGGTATATGATCACCGACCAGAGCCAAGGGACAGAGTCCTGTTAGAGTAGTCGTAGTCGGGATGCGGGCAGAGGTCAAGGCAGGGGGCAAAGGTCCATGGTGGGAGTCACAGGCTTGGGTCAGCAACAGGGAATCCAGGGGAACAGGGCCCAGGAACTAAGGCACTCATGGGGTCCAGGAACATATGAGATAGAATACCATGCTCGGGCTGGGAGTAACTGACAGCTATTTAATGCCCAGAAGAGGTGCAGCCAATTACCAAGTTCCAATGTAGCTAGGTGGTTGAATTGAGTCAGGAAGATTTGGCCCCGGAGGGACACGAGCCCCCCTACCTCAGCGGGATCCATGTATGGCCCGAGCATTATATAATGTTGCTCGTCTCTGACAGGAAGTGGACCTGCATGGCTAAGGTAGGGGTACATGAACACAGACCAGAGCCAGGGGACAGAGGTCCTGTTAGAGTTGTCGTAATTAGGATGCAGTTAGAGGTCAAGGCAGGCGGCAAAGATGCAAGGTAGGGGTTACAGGTTGGGGTCAAGGCAGGCGGCAGAGGGGCACAGTGGGGGTACAGGCTGGGATCGGCAATAGGGAATTGGAACTCAGGCTCTGGATCTCCGGGTCTGGATCTCCGGCTCTGGAACTCCGGCCCTGGATCTCCGGCTCTGGATCTCCAGCTCTGGATCTCCGGCTCTGGAACTCAGTCCCGATATGAAAACATTCCAAAACACTGAAGGAAAGTTCTTTGAACTTCATTTAAAAAAAGGCTTATGCAATATTTATACCCTAAAAATTGTTTTGATAAAAAATATATGCAAGAATACAATTATTGATAGAGTATGTTCATATAATGAAACATTAGTGATATTGATATATATATATATACTCGTCTCCCCTGCTGAAATCCCTCTCCTGGCTTCCTATCAAATCCCGCATCTCACACTCAATTCTCCTCCTCACTTTTAAAGCTTTACATTCTTCTGCTCCTCCTTACATCTCAGCCCTAATTTCTCGCTATGCACCATCCCGACTCTTGCGTTCTGCTCAAGGATGTCTTCTCTCTACCCCTTTTGTATCTAAAGCCTCTCTCGCCTTAAACCTTTCTCACTGACTGCCCCACACCTGGAATGCCCTTCCCCTCAATAACCGACTAGCACCCTCTCTATCCACCTTTAAGACCCACCTTGAAACACACTTGCTTAAGGAACATATGAGTAGCTCCATGGCTGATAATTTACACCTCATACATAAAGCTTGGCCCCCTGCAGTTGCACTTACCAGAACACCCTCCTACTGTCTCTGTACGTTCTTCCTACCTACCAATTAGATTGTAAGCTCCTCGGAGCAGGAACTCCTTTTCCTAAATGCTACATTTATGTCTGAAGCACTTATTCCCATTTTGTGTTATTTGTATTATTTATTATTTATATGATTGGCACATGTACTACTGCTGTAAAGCGCTATGTACATTAATGGCGCTATATAAATAAAGACATACACATACATACATATACATATATACACATACATACGTACATACACACATACATACATAATACAGACGTAGCCCCACTTACCTTCCTCTAAGCCAGGATTTATCAGGAGCAAGGTCTTGAGATCCCATAGTTTGGACTCTCTGAAAAAGGAGCATATAAAAAAAGGTTGATAATACAGAATGCATATTATTTCTTGTCAGGTTACAAAAAATTTACTCCAAGATTATCATGGAAAAGTACTTTAACCTTTTACCATCTCTTATATTTACTGCGAAGTCTCCTGGAAAAAACAACAACTTTGTTTTAATATAACGTAGTATTTGTTTTTAATTGTAATTTGAAGCTCTCCTTGTCCTCACACATACCGTCTGACAACAAACTGAAGATCTAAATATTGTAGAACTAAAAACGTATTTCTAATGTCATACAAATGCTGCATGAATGATACAGCTTTCAACTGAGCTTTGCAAATACATCTGTCTAAATGTTTATCTTCGACTAAAAAATTGCATTGTTTGCCTAGAGTCTCAAGTGCTATATATATCCCTCAAATCAATCTTCCAACCAACCTCTCTCTCGCTCTCTTTGCCTCTCTCTCGCTCTCTTTGCCTCTCTCGCTCTCTTTGCCTGCCTCTCTCGCTCTCTTTGCCTGCCTCTCTCGCTCTCTTTGCCTGCCTCTCTCGCTCTCTTTGCCTGCCTCTCTCGCTCTCTTTGCCTGCCTCTCTCTCTCTCGCTCTCTTTGCCGGCCTCTCTCGCTCTCTCTCTGCCTGCCTCTCTCTCGCTCCCTCTCTCTCTCTCTTTGCCTGCCTCTCTCTCGCTCTCTTTGCTGCCTCTCTCTCTCGCTCTCTTTGCCTGCCTCTCTCTCTCACTCTCTTTGCCTGCCTCTCTCTCTCGCTCTCTTTGCCTCTCTCTCTCTCTTTGCCGGCCTCTCTCTCTCTCTCTGCCTGCCTCTCTCGCGCTGTCTGAATCTGTCTTCTCCCTGCACAGCTCTTACAGGCAATCTCCCTGCACAGAGAGAGCTACATCTCCATACATAGCTCTTACAGACAATCTCCCTGCACGGAGAGAGCTACATCTCCATACATAGCTCTTACAGGCGATCTCCCTGCACAGAGAGAGCTGCATCTACTTGCACAGCTCTTACAGGCAATCTCCCTGCACAGCGAGAAACTGCATCTCCCTGCACAGCTCTTACAGGCGATCTCCCTGTGCAGAGAGAAGCTGCATCTCCCTGCTCAGAGAGAAACTGCATTTCCCTGCACAGAGAGAAGCTGCATCTCCCTGCACAGCTCTTACAGACGATCTCCCTGCACGTAGAGAAGCTGCATCTCCCTGCACAGCTCTTACAGGCGATTGCACTGTTTTTACTTAAATTTTATTACATAGGATGGAAGCAGGGAGTCTCTGGAGCCGGTATTAATGCGTGTCAGCTCCAGAGACACCTGGCTTCAATCCGATGGCGAGATCAGAAGCTGCGTGTCGTCGCCGCCGCCGCCGCAATGTGAATCTCGGAGCTACCTAACTATCTCGATCTGTCATAAAATGCGAGTTTGAGCATTTCGCGAGTTACCGCTCGGTTTAACTGAGCGGGAGTGCGGCCGATCGAGAAGACGCAGTTTGCGAGCGATTTTGGCTATCGGAGCTTTCTGAATAGCTACGTATGCAAACTCGCTTGAAAAGTGCTCAAAACGGTTAGTCACTTGTCGAAGCTAACGGAATAGCCCCGTTGTCTGAATGCCTGGCGAGTCCTCTGTAAATTCTGACAGTCGCAGCCTTTTCCGCGACTAAACATGGCGTTAGAGACGGAGTTATTGGTGGTGCACATATGTAAATGACGAGTTTAAAAAAATTGCAAAATAATTTTTTTGTGGTGGCATCATAGACTAATGCAAGTAGATAAGTACAGCCGCCCGGGACCCTCGGGAGGGGGGGAGGGAGTCGTGCTGAAGGGAGTTGGGACACTCACTTTGGAGTCTTGATGAACTCCCCAAGCGGTTGCAGAGACCCCCACACTCTTCCCCACAGCAATGAAACGGATTCCAGGGGGTGAGATCGGGGCCTCTGTAACAGAGCAGCCCTCCATGACGCTGCGTCACATTGGCGACACAGCATCATATGGCGACGCCTTGCCATGGCCACGCGCCGACACGTGACTTAGCTACGTCATGAAGTCACGCCGGGGGCCCCATAAGACGTAGTTATGCCACTTTACCTCTCGAAAGGCAGTGGGCGTTGTGCGGTTTCGCACAACCCCATTTGGGGCAACATGTTTATGGATCGATACTCTGCCAAGGAGAAGCAAATGTCCTATTTCTAATCTAACTATCATTTCCTCGCAGCTGTGCTGCTCTCATTCCTTGCACAGGTTTCTATTATTGCATCAGGATCCGTTACTGCACATCTGGGAAATCTCTTTCTACGAATTAGCCGTTTCTCACTTAGGATTGTCTACGTTGTGGAAATCAGCAGTTTGTAGAGGGAGTTTATTTAAAAAAACAATAATCTAAAATTAAAGAAGTGTCCATTTTTTTGGAGTAATGTCTAGCTAGTTAATATGGAAATAGGTGGGAATTTGGAATGTTCTACCTTTCCTTTAACTGCACAAGTTATGGCATATTTATTATAATCTATCACATCCTTAACAAGAACGATGCCCCTTTTCTCTGTAGGAGAAACCCATATGGCCATTTAGCCATGGAAGAAAGTTAGTATTATTACAAATACTGTAGGTATTTAGTCAAGCTTGGGTTTCCTTTTAACTTTTATTCCTCTCCGCTTTAGGCGTATCGTTAAACAGGACGTTTTTCTTTCAGGTGCTGGATTTGTGGGCAAAACAGAAATGGTATCGTAGGCGCCAACTCTTCTTCTGTAATGTCGGGAGCCACTAAAACGCTCATTCTCTTTTGCAGTTTGTGACTTGGTGAATCAGAACTAGTTAAATACCTGAGTTATTATTATGCATCATTCTGATGTTTACAAATGGACATCTCTGCTTTTGCCGTCCATGGCTCAGATGTACGAAGCTCCATTAAATCAGGGCAAATAACGTTAGTGACGGATGTAATTTCCCCCGAGTTTAACTCACATCCACTGAGCTAATTATATGCAAAAACAGCAGCTGTTCTTTAACTCCTTAGCACTGGGCTAACCTCAGGATAAATTAGCACTGCCTTCCCTTAGCTTCAAATAACCCAACGTTAACTCATGTGCTACCTAACGATGGCGCGACCGCACTCCTGAGCCTGAAACACACATGTCGCCAGACTTACTGTCCCCGCGTCGCAAACGAAGAAGTCTGCGCTGCCTGGGACAGTGTCTGCCGTGATCCGGATAGAGAGAGAGACCTCTGTTAAAGTGCCAATTGCTATATACTGTATCTATTAACTTATATTATTAATTTATATATATATATATATAGCAATGGGACTCTCTCCCCTTTCCCTTCCCCTCCCCCTATCATTCCCTCTCCCCCTCTTCCTATCTCTCCCCCATTACTCTCCCTCTTTCTCTCCAGCAAACCCCATATTTCAGGGTCTGGAGGGAGATAAAGGTGGTGTTAGGAATGACCTTAAATAACATTATTTCCCTGCGTTACCATGAACGGCCTTCAGTGGATACGCCATGTTAGCGGGAACGCCTCTCTTGCGTACGATCAGCAATCATTATTGAAGGAGCAGCACTGGTTAATCTTTAGGTTATTTGCTATAGGGGAGCGGAGTTATGCTTAACATGACGTTATACACTATGGCCGGATGTTAGGTTACCTGTGCCCATGTGTGTTACTAAGGATGCCATTCTGATACAGTTCTCCAGATAGCGACGAGAAGCACAGCAGGCAGAGAGAGGGGGCTGGCCAGGCAAACAGGAGACTTTTAGAAAAAGCAAAGTTCTCTCCCAAGGGGTAAAGGCTTTCGATATCCTCTGCTTAGCGCGCACATGTGTATCAGCGTGCTGTCTGTCTCACTCACACTCAGCAGGAGAAATACCGAAGAATAATTGAGGTCACTTAATCTGCCACAAGCATCAATAAAGGTATTTGGACCTTTCTCGCCCTTTAATATTACATTGTATTGTATTGTATTGTTTTTTTTTTTTACATCTTATCAAATTTGTATCTCTTCGGACCCCGGGGCTTTTAATGAACTAATTGCTTTTTGCATTACAGTTCCTCAGTACCGATTGGTTTATTTTAGTTTTATATTTGGGAATATTTAACCGTGCGAAGTTTTAATTCTCCCCCAAAGTGTTTATTTCCTATATACGCGCTTCCTTACTAGAGATGGGTGATTTTTGGGGCGGGGTTGGACCCGCAGCGGATCGGCCGGTCCGCGGATTTCAGCGGATCAATGTCAAAAAGGGCGATTTGTTTTGCGTTTGATTATTTTTGTTACCTATACAATTCAGCAATTCTTAAGTATCCGCCAACGGATCGCTGAATCCGCGGATTGGATTCTACAAATCCGTCCTCAGGTTGTATCCAATGGCGGATTTTACACCCCGAAACAGATTTTGGGGGGTATCAACAGCGAAGATCCGGGAAACGGATTTTGGGCGGATTCGCCCGTCTCTATTCCTTACAGGAAAACAAGGATTCATAGAAGCCTTTTAAAGATTTCCATAATGTTTTCACCTTTTCTAAGTAGGATCCATTGGTCGTCTTTTAACTCTTTGACCGCCGGAGTGTTCACATGATCGCGGCGCCGCTGATTCCGGAAGTGGAAGACGGATCGTCCTTCTCTTCCCGCACGATCGCAGTGAGCGCAGAATGACATCACACCCTAGAAACCGAGCAGCAAGCCTACGTTAGGGGGGGGGGGGGCAACTCCAGTCCCCAAGGGCCACCAAACAGGTCAGGTTTTCAGGATATCCCTGCTTCAGCACAGGTGGGACAGTCATTATGGCTGAGCCACCTGTGCTGAAGCAGGGATACCCTTAACACCTGACCTGTTGGTGGCCCTTGAGGACTGGAGTTGACCCCCCCTGCACTGCCTCATGGGGTCCCTATAGTGGCAGATCTCGTGGTGTGGTGGCTACACCGTGGAGCAGACAAAGTATTAACGATGCTAAGAAGGTGGGAAGGGTACCACGCCTGTGACCTTGCGCCACGGACCTTCACTGATTTTATGTCTCCATTTATAAAACCCTTTATTTTTGCAAAGCGCGGGTGTTTCACCCAATTCCCTGCTGCTGCAGCTCACATTCTTCTGCTCCCAATATAGCATTTTATTCTCACTCGCATTTTTTGATTGAAAGTTGGAATATGTCTTTTTTCTTCTGGGCCTGACATTAAGAACAATTTAATTCCTTTCTTCTGTTCGCTGAGTACAAAATAATTTCACCTCTCAAGATCACTTTCGCCGTTTGCCGGAGTAGGCTGTATTCAGACTTCACATTTTGTATTTTATTAAGAGAGTAATTTTTCCAATTTGCCTGTAAAAAGAAACCCTTTCACCTGCTTGGAGTTGGCTAGATATATGGGGGATTTACAAGATCGGATGTCTCCTCGGTGAGTTCTTGGTTCTATTGTAAGCTAAAAGTAATTGGAGCACATCACAAATGATTATAGTCTCAATCTTCACCTCAACAATTCTGTCACAAAGTGAGGACTGTAAGAGACACTAATCTATCCTCAAACATGCTGCAGGGGCCTGGGACAGGCAAGAATACTCCAAACAGGACATACCTGAAAATGAGAGGTGCCTCTCATTAGGGCTGCCAGGTGTCCAGTAGTGAACCGGATGGTCCAGTATTTGGACACTGTCCATTAAAAAAGTAGTAATAATATTGGACATGTACGTGTATACCGGTATTACCTCTCTGGGCGTGTATGTGTATACCGGTATTACCTCTCTGGGCGTGTATGTGTATACCGGTATTACCTCTCTGGGCGTGTATGTGTATACCGGTATTACCTCTCTGGGCGTGTATGTGTATACCGGTATTACCTCTCTGGGTGTGTATGTGTATACCGGTATTACCTCTCTGTGCGTGTATGTGTATACCGGTATTACCTCTCTGGGCGTGTATGTGTATACCGGTATTACCTCTCTGGGCGTGTACGTGTATACCGGTATTACCTCTCTGGGCGTGTATGTGTATACCGGTATTACCTCTCTGGGCGTTTATGTGTATACCGGTATTACCTCTCTGGGCCTGTATGTGTATACCGGTATTACCTCGCTGGGCGTGTATGTGTGTACCGGTATTACCTCTCTGGGCGTGTATGTGTATACCGGTATTACCTCTCTGGGCGTGTATGTGTATACCGGTATTACCTCTCTGGGCGTGTATGTGTATACCGGTATTACCTCTCTGGGCGTGTATGTGTATACCAGTATTACCTCTCTGGGCGTGTATGTGTATACCGGTATTACCTCTCTGGGCCTGTATGTGTATACCGGTATTACCTCTCTGGGCGTGTATGTGTATACCGGTATTACCTCTCTGGGCGTGTATGTGTATACAGGTATTACCTCTCTGGGCGTGTATGGGCATACCGGTATTACCTCTCTGGGCGTGTATGTGTATACCGGTATTACCTCTCTGGGCGTGTATGTGTATACCGGTATTACCTCTCTGGGCATGTATGTGTATAGCGGTATTACCTCTCTGGGCGTGTATGTATATACCGGTATTACCTCTCTGGGCGTGTATGTGTATACCGGTATTACCTCCCTGGGCGTGTATGTGTATACAGGTATTACCTCTCTGGGCGTGTATGTGTATACCGGTATTACCTCTCTGGGCGTGTATGTGTATACCGGTATTACCTCTCTGGGCGTGTATGTGTATACCGGTATTACCTCTCTGGGCGTGTACGTGTATACCGGTATTACCTCTCTGGGCGTGTACGTGTATACCGGTATTACCTCTCTGGGCGTGTATGTGTATACCGGTATTACCTCGCTGGGCGTGTATGTGTGTACCGGTATTACCTCTCTGGGCGTGTATGTGTGTACCGGTATTACCTCTCTGGGCGTGTATGTGTATACCGGTATTACCTCTCTGGGCGTGTATGTGTATACCGGTATTACCTCTCTGGGCGTGTATGTGTATACCGGTATTACCTCTCTGGGCGTGTATGTGTATACCGGTATTACCTCTCTGGGCCTGTATGTGTATACCGGTATTACCTCTCTGGGCGTGTATGTGTATACCGGTATTACCTCTCTGGGCGTGTATGTGTATACAGGTATTACCTCTCTGGGCGTGTATGGGCATACCGGTATTACCTCTCTGGGCGTGTATGTGTATACCGGTATTACCTCTCTGGGCGTGTATGTGTATACCGGTATTAACTCTCTGGGCATGTATGTGTATAGCGGTATTACCTCTCTGGGCGTGTATGTATATACCGGTATTACCTCTCTGGGCGTGTATGTGTATACCGGTATTACCTCCCTGGGCGTGTATGTGTATACAGGTATTACCTCTCTGGGCGTGTATGTGTTTACCGGTATTACCTCTCTGGGCGTGTATGTGTATACCGGTATTACCTCTCTGGGCGTGTATGTGTATACCGGTATTACCTCTCTGGGCATGTACGTGTATACCGGTATTACCTCTCTGGGCGTGTACGTGTATACCGGTATTACCTCTCTGGGCGTGTATGTGTATACCGGTATTACCTCTCTGGGCGTGTATGTGTATACCGGTATTACCTCTCTGGGCGTGTATGTGTATACCGGTATTACCTCTCTGGGCGTGTATGTGTATACCGGTATTACCTCTCTGGGCGTGTATGTGTATACCGGTATTACCTCTCTGGGCGTGTACGTGTATACCGGTATTACCTCTCTGGGCGTGTATGTGTATACCGGTATTACCTCTCTGGGCGTGTATGTGTATACCGGTATTACCTCTCTGGGCGTGTATGTGTATACCGGTATTACCTCTCTGGGCGTGTATGTGTATACCGGTATTACCTCTCTGGGCGTGTATGTGTATACCGGTATTACCTCTCTGGGCCTGTATGTGTATACCGGTATTACCTCTCTGGGCGTGTATGTGTATACCGGTATTACCTCTCTGGGCGTGTATGTGTATACAGGTATTACCTCTCTGGGCGTGTATGGGCATACCGGTATTACCTCTCTGGGCGTGTATGTGTATACCGGTATTACCTCTCTGGGCGTGTATGTGTATACCGGTATTACCTCTCTGGGCATGTATGTGTATAGCGGTATTACCTCTCTGGGCGTGTATGTATATACCGGTATTACCTCTCTGGGCGTGTATGTGTATACCGGTATTACCTCTCTGGGCGTGTATGTGTATACAGGTATTACCTCTCTGGGCGTGTATGTGTATACCGGTATTACCTCTCTGGGCGTGTATGTGTATACCGGTATTACCTCTCTGGGCGTGTATGTGTATACCGGTATTACCTCTCTGGGCGTGTATGTGTATACCGGTATTACCTCTCTGGGCGTGTACGTGTATACCGGTATTACCTCTCTGGGCGTGTATGTGTATACCGGTATTACCTCTCTGGGCGTGTATGTGTATACCGGTATTACCTCTCTGGGCGTGTATGTGTATACCGGTATTACCTCTCTGGGCGTGTATGTGTATACCGGTATTACCTCTCTGGGCGTGTATGTGTATACCGGTATTACCTCTCTGGGCGTGTACGTGTATACCGGTATTACCTCTCTGGGAGTGTTTGTGTACAACGGTATTACCTCTCTGGGCGTGTATGTGTATACCGGTATTACCTTTCCGGGCGTGTATGTGTATACCGCTATTACCTCTCTGGGCGTGTATGTGTGTACCGGTATTACCTCTCTGGGTGTGTATGTGTATACCGGTATTACCTCTCTGGGCGTGTATGTGTATACCGGTATTACCTCTCTGGGCGTGTATGTGTATAGCGGTATTACCTCTCTGTGCGTGTATGTGTATATCGGTATTACCTCTCTGGGCGTGTATGTGTATACCGGTATTACCTCTCTGGGCGTGTATGTGTATGCCGGTATTACCTCTCTGGGCGTGTATGATTATACCGGTATTACCTCTCTGGGCGTGTGTGTATATACCGGTATTACCTCTCTGGGCGTGTA
Organism: Ascaphus truei; assembly: GCF_040206685.1. Taxonomy (NCBI): domain Eukaryota; kingdom Metazoa; phylum Chordata; class Amphibia; order Anura; family Ascaphidae; genus Ascaphus; species Ascaphus truei. The sequence goes on from NC_134495.1 coordinate 3,934,000, forward strand.
TGTGTATACCGGTATTACCTCTCTGGGCGTGTATATGTACACCGGTATTACCTCTCTGGGCGTGTATGTGTATACCGTTATTACCTCTCTGGGCGTGTATGTGTATACCGGTATTACCTCTCTGGGCGTGTATGTGTATACCGGTATTACCTCTCTGGGCGTGTATGTGTATACCGGTATTACCTCTCTGGGCGTGTATGTGTATACCGGTATTACCTCTCTGGGCGTGTACGTGTATACCGGTATTACCTCTCTGGGCGTGTACGTGTATACCGGTATTACCTCTCTGGGCGTGTATGTGTATACCGGTATTACCTCTCTGGGTGTGTATGTGTATACCGGTATTACCTCTCTGGGCGTGTATGTGTATACCGGTATTACCTCTCTGGGCGTGTATGTGTATACCGGTATTACCTCTCTGGGCGTGTATGTGTATACCGGTATTACCTCTCTGGGCGTGTATGTGTATACCGGTATTACCTCTCTGGGCGTGTATGTGTATACCGGTATTACCTCTCTGGGCGTGTATGTGTATACAGGTATTACCTCTCTGGGCGTGTATGGGCATACCGGTATTACCTCTCTGGGCGTGTATGTGTATACCGGTATTACCTCTCTGGGCGTGTATGTGTATACCGGTATTACCTCTCTGGGCATGTATGTGTATAGCGGTATTACCTCTCTGGGCGTGTATGTATATACCAGTATTACCTCTCTGGGCGTGTATGTGTATACCGGTATTACCTCTCTGGGCGTGTATGTGTATACAGGTATTACCTCTCTGGGCGTGTATGTGTATACCGGTATTACCTCTCTGGGCGTGTATGTGTATACCGGTATTACCTCTCTGGGCGTGTATGTGTATACCGGTATTACCTCTCTGGGCGTGTATGTGTATACCGGTATTACCTCTCTGGGCGTGTATGTGTATACCGGTATTACCTCTCTGGGCGTGTACGTGTATACCGGTATTACCTCTCTGGGCATGTATGTGTATACCGGTATTACCTCTCTGGGCGTGTATGTGTATACCGGTATTACCTCTCTGGGCGTGTACGTGTATACCGGTATTACCTCTCTGGGCGTGTATGTGTATACCGGTATTACCTCTCTGGGCGTGTATGTGTATACCGGTATTACCTCTCTGGGCCTGTATGTGTATACCGGTATTACCTCTCTGGGCGTGTATGTGTATACCGGTATTACCTCTCTGGGCGTGTATGTGTATACAGGTATTACCTCTCTGGGCGTGTATGGGCATACCGGTATTACCTCTCTGGGCGTGTATGTGTATACCTGTATTACCTCTCTGGGCGTGTATGTGTATACCGGTATTACCTCTCTGGGCATGTATGTGTATAGCGGTATTACCTCTCTGGGCGTGTATGTATATACCGGTATTACCTCTCTGGGCGTGTATGTGTATACCGGTATTACCTCTCTGGGCGTGTATGTGTATACAGGTATTACCTCTCTGGGCGTGTATGTGTATACCGGTATTACCTCTCTGGGCGTGTATGTGTATACCGGTATTACCTCTCTGGGCGTGCATGTGTATACCGGTATTACCTCTCTGGGCGTGTATGTGTATACCGGTATTACCTCTCTGGGCGTGTACGTGTATACCGGTATTACCTCTCTGGGCGTGTATGTGTATACCGGTATTACCTCTCTGGGCGTGTATGTGTATACCGGTATTACCTCTCTGGGCGTGTATGTGTATACCGGTATTACCTCTCTGGGCGTGTATGTGTATACCGGTATTACCTCTCTGGGCGTGTATGTGTATACCGGTATTACCTCTCTGGGCGTGTACGTGTATACCGGTATTACCTCTCTGGGAGTGTTTGTGTACAACGGTATTACCTCTCTGGGCGTGTATGTGTATACCGGTATTACCTTTCCGGGCGTGTATGTGTATACCGCTATTACCTCTCTGGGCGTGTATGTGTGTACCGGTATTACCTCTCTGGGTGTGTATGTGTATACCGGTATTACCTCTCTGGGCGTGTATGTGTATACCGGTATTACCTCTCTGGGCGTGTATGTGTATAGCGGTATTACCTCTCTGTGCGTGTATGTGTATATCGGTATTACCTCTCTGGGCGTGTATGTGTATACCGGTATTACCTCTCTGGGCGTGTATGTGTATGCCGGTATTACCTCTCTGGGCGTGTATGATTATACCGGTATTACCTCTCTGGGCGTGTGTGTATATACCGGTATTACCTCTCTGGGCGTGTATGTGTATACCGGTATTACCTCTCTGGGCGTGTATATGTACACCGGTATTACCTCTCTGGGCGTGTATGTGTATACCGTTATTACCTCTCTGGGCGTGTATGTGTATACCGGTATTACCTCTCTGGGCGTGTATGTGTATACCGGTATTACCTCTCTGGGCGTGTATGTGTATACCGGTATTACCTCTCTGGGCGTGTATGTGTATACCGGTATTACCTCTCTGGGCGTGTATGTGTATACCGGTATTACCTCTCTGGGCGTGTACGTGTATACCGGTATTACCTCTCTGGGCGTGTATGTGTATACCGGTATTACCTCTCTGGGCGTGTATGTGTATACCGGTATTACCTCTCTGGGCGTGTATGTGTATACCGGTATTACCTCTCTGGGCGTGTATGTGTATACCGGTATTACCTCTCTGGGCGTGTATGTGTATACCGGTATTACCTCTCTGGGCGTGTATGTGTATACCGGTATTACCTCTCTGGGCGTGTATGTGTATACCGGTATTACCTCTCTGGGCGTGTATGTGTATACAGGTATTACCTCTCTGGGTGTGTATGTGTATACCGGTATTACCTCTCTGGGCGTGTATGTGTATACCGGTATTACCTCTCTGGGCGTGTATGTGTATAGCGGTATTACCTCTCTGTGCGTGTATGTGTATAGCGGTATTACCTCTCTGGGCGTGTATGTATATACCAGTATTACCTCTCTGGGCGTGTATGTGTATACCGGTATTACCTCTCTGGGCGTGTATGTGTATACAGGTATTACCTCTCTGGGCGTGTATGTGTATACCGGTATTACCTCTCTGGGCGTGTATGTGTATACCGGTATTACCTCTCTGGGCGTGTATGTGTATACCGGTATTACCTCTCTGGGCGTGTATGTGTATACCGTTATTACCTCTCTGGGCGTGTATGTGTATACCGGTATTACCTCTCTGGGCGTGTATGTGTATACCGGTATTACCTCTCTGGGCGTGTATGTGTATACCGGTATTACCTCTCTGGGCGTGTATGTGTATACCGGTATTACCTCTCTGGGCGTGTACGTGTATACCGGTATTACCTCTCTGGGCGTGTATGTGTATACCGGTATTACCTCTCTGGGCGTGTACGTGTATACCGGTATTACCTCTCTGGGCGTGTATGTGTATACCGGTATTACCTCTCTGGGCGTGTACGTGTATACTGGTATTACCTCTCTGGGCGTGTATGTGTATACCGGTATTACCTCTCTGGGAGTGTTTGTGTACAACGGTATTACCTCTCTGGGCGTGTATGTGTATACCGGTATTACCTTTCCGGGCGTGTATGTGTATACCGCTATTACCTCTCTGGTCGTGTATGTGTGTACCGGTATTACCTCTCTGGGTGTGTATGTGTATACCGGTATTACCTCTCTGGGCGTGTATGTGTATACCGGTATTACCTCTCTGGGCGTGTATGTGTATAGCGGTATTACCTCTCTGTGCGTGTATGTGTATATCGGTATTACCTCTCTGGGCGTGTATGTGTATACCGGTATTACCTCTCTGGGCGTGTATGTGTATGCCGGTATTACCTCTCTGGGCGTGTATGATTATACCGGTATTACCTCTCTGGGCGTGTGTGTATATACCGGTATTACCTCTCTGGGCGTGTATGTGTATACCGGTATTACCTCTCTCGGCGTGTATATGTATACCGGTATTACCTCTCTGGGCGTGTATGTGTATACCGTTATTACCTCTCTGGGCGTGTATGTGTATACCGGTATTACTTCTCTGGGCGTGTATGTGTATACCGGTATTACCTCTCTGGGCGTGTATGTGTATACCGGTATTACCTCTCTGGGCGTGTATGTGTATACCGGTATTACCTCTCTGGGCGTGTATGTGTATACCGGTATTACCTCTCTGGGCGTGTATGTGTATACCGGTATTACCTCTCTGGGCGTGTATGTGTATACCGGTATTACCTCTCTGGGCGTGTATGTGTATACCGGTATTACCTCTCTGGGCGTGTATGTGTCTACCGGTATTACCTCTCTGGATATAGTGACCTGACCGGTTTGGGGGGACGTGGGATTTCCCTGAGCAGGGAGAAAGTGTGACTGGTGCTAGGGCACTGGGCAGCTTCTTCCATCCTGATTGGCTGCTGCTGTATAATACAGTCAATCAGCCAATCAGCAAGCGCGTTGAGTAGCTCCACGTGACCTCAACGCATTTCGCAACAACGTGCTTCGTCAGGAGAGTGGTTCCTCCTCTGTGGATGGCGCTGTCCAGACTTTAACACACCAGCAAAAGGTTCCAGTGTGCACTTTTTGGTCAGTACTGCCCCCCCTCTCAGCCTATTTAATTGTGCAGCAGGGGCATCTTTTCTGTATTAGGTGTTTTGACCTTAGCCTCGCCTATTTAGACGGGGTATCTGCTGTGATTGCAGATATTATTTTTATCCTTATAATATGTTGTTCAGTTCAGTGGTGTTGGAACCCCTGTTCCTGTCTGTTTTTGGTCTGTGTGCAGACCTATTCCGTTATTAAATTATTTTGGCACCTTAGCAGTTATCTGTTCCTACATTTGATTATGTACTAATTCTTGGTGCGCTTGGTGTGTGTTTTTTTCTTGTTGTTTGGGGTCTCCTAAGATCCTTCTAGTACGATTGGGAGGGTCTCCCGCACACCCTGCTGCAAAAGAATTGCCTCATTATTGGAGAAGATTTATGACAGCTCGAGCGCGGAACTTTCACCTACATATATATATATACTAGCTGAGAGACCCGGCGTTGCCCGGGGATGTAATTGCGTGAAATGATCTGATGTAGTTGTTGTCCAAAAATTGTTTGTAAGCTAACAGCAGTACAATGTACATGTAGGGGGGGGGGGGGGGCGACAAACAGCAGTACAATGTACATGTAGGGGGGGGGGCGACAAACAGCAGTACAATGTACATGTAGGGGGGGGGGGGCGACAAACAGCAGTACAATGTACATGTAGGGGGGGGGGCGACAAACAGCAGTACAATGTACATGTAAGGGGGGGGGGGACAAACAGCAGTACAATGTACATGTAAGGGGGAGGGAGGGGGACAAACAGCAGTACAATGTACATGTAAGGGGGAGGGACAAACAGCAGTACAATGTACATGTAGGGGGGGGGACAAACAGCAGTACAATGTACATGTAAGGGAGGGGGGACAAACAGCAATACAATGTACATGTAAGGGGGAGGGGGGGACAAACAGCAGTACTATGTACATGTAGGGGGGGGCGACTAACAGCAGTACAATGTACATGTAAGGGGGGGGGGACAAACAGCAGTACAATGTACATGTAAGGGGGAGGGAGGGGGACAAACAGCAGTACAATGTACATGTAGGGGGGGACAAACAGCAGTACAATGTACATGTAAGGGAGGGGGGACAAACAGCAGTACAATGTACATGTAAGGGGGAGGGGGGGACAAACAGCAGTACAATGTACAAGTAAAGGGGAGGGGGGGACAAACAGCAGTACAATGTACATGTAAGGGGGAGGGGGGGACGACAAACAGCAGTACAATGTACATGTAAGGGGGAGGGGGGGACAAACAGCAGTACAATGTACATGTAGGAGGGAGGGGGGTACAAACAGCAGTACAATGTACATGTAGGGGGGAGGGGGGGACACAAACAGTAGTACAATGTACATGTAAGGGGGAGGGGACGACGACAAACAGCAGTACAATGTACATGTAGGGGGGAGGGGGGGACAAACAGCAGAACAATGTACATGTAGGGGGAGGGGGGGACAACCAGCAGTACAATGTACATGTAGGGGGGAGGGAGGGGACAAACAGCAGTACAATGTACATGTAGGGGGAGGGGGGGGACAAATAGCAGTACAATGTACATGTAGGGGGGAGGGGGGGACAAACAGCAGTACAATGTACATGTAGGGGGGAGGGGGGGACAAATAACAGTACAATGTACATGTAGGGGGGAGGGGGGGACAAACAGCAGTACAATGTACATGTAGGGGGGGGGACAAACAGCAGTACAATGTACATGTAAGGGGGAGGGGGGGACGACAAACAGCAGTACAATGTACATGTAGGGGGGAGGGGGGGGGACAAAAAGCAGTACAATGTACATGTAGGGGGGAGGGGGGGACAAACAGCAGTACAATGTACATGTAGGGGGGAGGGGGGGGGACAAACAGCAGTACAATGTACATGTAGGGGGGAGGGGGGGACAAACAGCAGTACAATGTACATGTAGGGGGGGTGGTGGGGGGGGAGAAGAGGGGAGTGGTGGGGGGGGAGAAGAGGGGGGGTGGTGGGGGGGAGAAGAGGGGGGGTGGTGGGGGGGGAGAAGAGGGGAGGTGGTTGGGGGGGGAGAAGAGGGGGAGGTAGGGGGGGGAGAAGAGGGGGTGGGGGGGGGGGGAAGAAGAGGGGGGGTGGTGGGGGGGGGAAGAAGAGGGGGGTGGTGGGGGGGAAGAAGAGGGGGATGGGGGGAATAAGAAGAGGGGGTGGTGGGGGGGGGAAGAAGAGGGGGTGGGGGGGGGAAGAAGAGGGGGGTGGTGGTGGGGGAAGAAGAGGGGGGTGGTGGGGGGGGAAGAAGAGGGGGGTGGTGGGGGGGGAAGAAGAGGGGGGGTGGTGGGGGGGGGGAAGAAGAGGGGGGGTGGTGGGGGGGGGGAAGAAGAGGGGGTGGTGGAGGGGGAAGAAGAGGGGGGTGGGGGGGGGAAGAAGAGGGCGGGGTGGGGGGAAGAAGAGGGGGTGGTGGGGGGGGAAGAAGAGGGGGTGGTGGGGGGGGAAGAAGAGGGGGGGTGGTGGGGGGGGGAAGAAGAGGGGGGGTGGTGGGGGGGGGAAGAAGAGGGGGTGGTGGAGGGGGAAGAAGAGGGGGTGGGGGGGGGAAGAAGAGGGCGGGGTGGGGGGAAGAAGAGGGGGTGGTAGGGGGGGAAGAAGAGGGGGGTGGGGGGGGAAGAAGAGGGAGGTGGTGGGGGGGAAGAAGAGGGGGGGTGGGGGGGAAGAAGAGGGGGGTGGTGGGGGGGGAATAAGAGGGGGTGGTGGGGGGGGGAAGAAGAGGGGGGTGGTGGGGGGGAAGAAGAGGGGGGTGGTGGGGGGAGAAGAAGAGGGGGGTGGTGGGGGGGAAGAAGAGGGGGGTGGGGGTGGGGGGAAGAAGAGGGGGTGGTGGGGGGGAAGAAGAGGGGGGTGGGGGGGGAAGAAGAGGGGGGTGGTGGGGGGGAAGAAGAGGGGGTGGTGGGGGGGAAGAAGAGGGGGGTGGGGGGGAAGAAGAGGGAGGTGGTGGGGGGGAAGAAGAGGGGGGGGTGGGGGGGAAGAAGAGGGGGGTGGTGGGGGGGAAGAAGAGGGGGGTGGTGGGGGGGGAAGAAGAGGGTGGTGGTGGGGGGGAAGAAGAGGGGGGTGGTGGGGGGCGAAGAAGAGGGGGGGGGTGGGGGGGGGAAGAAGAGGGGGTGGTGGGGGGGAAGAAGAGGGGGGTGGTGGGGGGGAAGAAGAGGGGGGTGGTGGGGGGGAAGAAGAGGGGGGGGGTGGGGGGGGAAGAAGAGGGGGGGTGGGGGGGGGAAGAAGAGGGGGGGGGGGGTGGGGGGGGGAGAAGAGGGGGGAGAAGAGGGGTGGGGGTTGAGCATGTTGAGCATGTTGTGATTTGTGCATTAAGCTGATGGCGTGAGGGCAGGAGTGGTGACAGGGGGAGTGTGCTTTTTGTGATGTTCCACGGCGACCGGAGTGTGAAAGGGGGTTGGTGGTGTGAGAGACCTGTGTGTCGTGTCCCGCGGCGGCCTGTGTGTCGTGGCCGCTCCCCCGCTGTGTCCCGCGGCTGCTCCCCAGCTGTGTCCCATGCGGCCGCTCCCCCGCTGTGTCCCGCGGCGGCCTGTGTGTTGTGGCCGCTCCCCCGCTGTGTCCCGCGGCGGCTCCCCCGCTGTGTCCCGTGCGGCCGCTCCCCCGCTGACTGCAGCGGCCAGGGTGTGAGCTTGGAGGCAATGCGGGAAGGAGGGGCAGAGGCGCTGGGAGGAGAGGCACAGGGGAGGCGGCGGTTTAGTAACTTACCTGGGCGGGAGGTGGTGTGTGTGTGTGTGTGTGTGTGTGTGTCCTTTAGCCCGTCACTCCGCCTCAGGCCAATGAGAGGTGTGCGGGGGCGGGGCGGCCCAAGGGAGCCATCTCATTGGCCTGAGGCGGAGTGACAGGGCAAAGGTCCAATGCGATTTCCTCTAGGGACACAGGGAGACACATACACACAGACAGACAGGCAACGACACATAGGACACTTTGAGAAATATATAGTAGATATATATATATGAAAAAAGAAAAGTAAAGAAACAGGCGCACACCTAGTGCATTAAAGTATAACAAATAGTTTATAGAACAATAAAAACAGTCAAATGCCCAATACATTGCTCCAATACATTTTCTGATTTCATCCTCCCATTTTACTTTTGTCCATTGTCTTGGTATTTTAATCTCTCTTGAAATCCAGTCGAGCACCATCTTTCTCTGAAGGTCATTCCTTCTTGTGATATGTCCAGCCCACCACCATTTTAATTCTCCCCCTAGGGAGGATGTCACAGACATTTGTTTGGTTTCATTCTTTTTCCTGTCTCTATCACCTTAGGCCTTGATTATACCAGATGCCGCCGAGCGGTAGCGCGATTCGGTGACATCACCCTCACGCTGCTGCCGAGCGGCACCTTGGAGGCAGGCGAGAAGACAAGGAGGCATGGCGGAGGCGTGGCCGTGAGTGGTTCGCCCTCATTGGCTGAACCGCTCACGTGACGCGACCGCCCCCGGCCAAAAACAAAATCCTCTGTCTCTTCTCACGTCGTCCGCCCTGCAGCTCCAGGCGGCGCGCACGCAGCTCCAGGCGGCGCGCACGCAGCTCCAGGCGGCGCACACGCAGCTCCAGGCGGCGCACACGCAGCTCCAGGCGGCGCACACGCAGCTCCAGGCGGCGCACACGCAGCTCCAGGTATATTTACTTGGATTGGATTTACGGGTTTTGTTTTTTAGCCGCGCAGTGTCGCGCCACGTTACACCACCGGCGTTTTTCTGTATAATCCCGGCCTTACAGGACTTTAGAACCCTGTTCACAAAGGCAGAATTAAAAGGAAGAGCAAGCGATGCAAACATGAAACCCTGGGGGGGTCACTTTGTCTCCTTGGGCCTATGGCACTAAACAAATTAGAGTGCAAGCTCTTTGGTCAGGGACTCATCAGTGCTAAATAAGAGAACATCTTATGATTATATTGGACACAGATTTGTAACCCAGAGATTCTGGTAATAAAAAGGGACATAGAATGAGATGAGAATTAAAGCTGCAGTTCAGTCAATATCCTGCATGTGTGGTTTTTTTTAATAAATCAGTTCTGTAGTAAGAAAAAATACTTTTAGCATTTTCTGTTTAAAAAACAACAACTTTGAAAGACCAATTTTCTTGTATTCTATTTTAACAGCCATTTGCTAAGGCGCTGCCCCTTCATGTCCTGTCACAAGCCCTGGCACACCCCTTTGTCAGCCCTGCCCTCCCTCTAGCACATGTCAGTGCAGGAGTGCTCATGAATATTAATGAGCTTCCACTGAGTGACAGAAGCAGAAGAAAAACATATGCCAGCTCTAATGATGTCACCAAATTTCGCCGATCAATACATGGAGAACGAATTGACCGGCAGCTATGCAGTTCTTTAGGTAAGTAGAGATTGCACACATAAAACTATTGAAGTAAAAAAATAAAAAATAAAAAAGACTGAACTGCAGCTTTAATGAATTTAATGTTATGTATCCACTTTTAATACAGTGTGGATGGCCTCAGCATGTATCAACTTCCCAACTACTCCATTGAATTCTCTTCAAATCACAAGTTGAGGCAGAACTAGTGCAGAAAATGCCTCTGTTTGCATCTCATTCACTGCAAACGGGATTGCGTTGTTATACACAGACGCCAATGCGTTCACCTTACCTTATTCATTTGGTAGGACAGTGTCTATTCTAAACACAGTGGAGCTAGGTTCGGTTTCATAGGGAAAATATATACAAGGAAAAGCGTTCCAAACACTGTTTATCGATGTGTTGCACGTTGTGGTACCTTCTAGGAACCATCACGGCACTCGTTCACAGATAAAAATACAGGGCCCAGAGCTTCCCAAACCGCGCAGGTTTCTGCAGTGTGCACTGCGCGCTATCGAAAGCTCTGTCCAGATTGGGTTCATTTCAAACAGGCGCTCACTGAGGTTTAAAGGGCATCACGTTCACAACCTAATGTGCAACAAATCAATATTTTTTAGGACCAATATTTCTCAACAGCTACGAGAACTGTGCAATGAAACACCCCTTACACACTCACAATTCTGAATCCTGATACTTGCTCACTCTATGTTTGTATTTGTGGCAATTGAATGACATTGAACTACTTGTTCTTGTGTATTTATGTTGTTACATAGTTGGGCGAGTAGATCAAGTCTGAAAAAAAAATAGATTCCTTAATGATGGCAAATACACTGGTCAAAAGAAGAGTTTTAAAGTTGCAAACGTTATGAACAGAAATATCTATGGAGAATCTGCAATATATCTGGGGTTTACAGAACCACAGACCCCAGTGGGATATAAGGTGTCTTACAGCACTTCAAGGTGCCTTATGGCAGAAGAATGCTAAGGAATGGCCCCCATGTGTTACTGCACAGGAATGGCCCCCATGTGTTACTGCGCAGGAATGGCCCCTATGTGTTACTGCGCAGGAATGGCCCCCGTCCCAACCCTCTTTAATAGCGCGTCTGAGATCAGATACATTGTAAGGAACCCCAACCCTCTCTAATAGCGCGTCTGAGATCAGAAGCATTGTAAGGACCCCAACCCTCTCTAATAGCGCGTCTGAGATCAGATGCATTGTAAGGAACCCCAACCCTCTCTAATAGCGCATCTGAGATCGGATGCATTGTAAGGAACCCCAACCCTCTCTAATAGCGCGTCTGAGATCAGATGCATTGTATGGAACCCCAACCCTCTCTAATAGCGCGTCTGAGATCGGATGCATTGTAAGGAACCCCAACCCTCTCTAATAGCGCGTCTGAGATCGGATGCATTGTAAGGAACCCCAACCCTCTCTAATAGCGCGTCTGAGATCGGATGCATTGTAAATTCTTCTGTGTTAGGCACAATTTTTAAATGACTTGAAAGTTCCAAGGAACCTTTTAGAAAGGAAAGGTATACAGGGATTTACCAAATAGGTAAACACGGAAGGATGTTGATCCAGGGAGTAATCTGATTGCCAATATTTTGAGTCAGGAAGGAATGTCTTTTTTCCCTTATGAGATATCATTAGATGATGTGTCACAGGGATTATATGTTTTCCTTCGTCTGGATCAATATACTGGAAGTACGGAAATAGGATAACGTATCTGTCGTCTAAATTTAGCACAGGTTGAACTTGATGGACGCACGTCTTTTTTCAATCTCATGTACTATGTAACTAATGTATGTAACTATGTAACTACTGTATGTAACTATGTAACTACTGTATGTAACTATGTAACTACTGTATGTAACCCTGGTTGAAAAACTCTGATATAGTAGTTGTGTTAACTATTTTGTTAATAGTAAAGAATTCTACTCCTTGTAAAAAAAGCACGGAAGGCCCGTCTATCTGGGGTTCATTATGGATCAATGACCTGCAGCAGGGATGCGCAAAGTATCCCCCCCGTCTCCTCTCCCCTCCCGGCTCGTGCCCCGTCCCCTCCGGCGTCAAATGACGTCGTGGGGTCATGTGACGTCACATTGCCATGACAGCGTGATGTCATGTGACCCCGCGGCGTCATTTGACGCCGGGTTGCCATGGAGATGTGTTGTTGGAAGGCCAGGCACATATAGTTACATAGGCCTCACGTGATCCCCTGCATTTATTTTAAATGCCTTTGGGGAAGCGCGGGCCCCTGTAACAGCCGCCACCCCCCAAAAAAAATCTCACCCCCCACTTTGCGCACCCCTGACGTACAGTATCGTTAAATGAAATCACAAGGATACTTCAGTGTGTTGTAATCTAAAAAGAAGATAAAAGAGGATGTGATTATCCAAAAAAAAAGTGTAAGCGCTTCAAATGTATCCAACGAGATGACTGCAGAGATTGCTGGGAGTCACGTCTTGTGCCGGTGTCTGAAAAAGGATCTGAAACTTCTGTATGTAGTAACATGAACCTTTAGAATGCGGAACCTTTATAGAAGGCTGACTGGAGACTAACCTCAACATTTCTGCAGGAAAGTTGTAAACATTACAGTTAACTTATGGCTTCTTGTACAGTATTCATATATTATTTTCTACTTGAAACCCCTCAAATGGATATTGCTACTGAGTCTAACATGAATACCCGAGGCAGGAACATAACCAAGGAAAGCTTTTCATTTGAATACATAATGTAAGAATGGCATCTGCTTTTCTTTGTGACCAGGAATCGGTGCAAAAATAATAAAATGAGGAGATGAAAAAACTGCACTAATTTTATCTTCGAAAAGTAAAATTCAGATAAAACGTTCCTTATTAGGGCTTAGTGTGAGTGAGCAGATATAACTGGTGTAGCAATATCAGCAGTGCATGTCGGGCCTGTCACACCTGCTGTTTCTGTCCTCCTAGGACCAGAATAAAAGGAACCAGAGTCAGTGACTTTGGGGTCTAAATTGGGTGATTGATCCTGGGAGCAAACCCCTGTGCTCATTTCTGTGTGTTTTCCGTAGCTTCAGGAAGGGCATCCCTCCACATTCCTGCAGGAGATCCTAAACTGGGAGAGAGTCCCTCTTAAAATCCATGTTGTGTGGGATAGAACAACATGGCTGATAATATCAGGTGAAGCTTTGATTCAGTAGAGGGGCAGAGTCTATAACAGTGAGATGAGACATGCAAGGGATTCTGGGAGAGGAAATAACAGCCTAAAACAGCGGTACATCTTATATCTAAAGTAGTTTGTAAGACCGTTGATTTTGAGACCTGTATGGGAGAAATACACGATGGTGCTTTAGTCCTTGTAATTGTTAACTCTTTCACTGGATGTTTTTAGATCTGTCGATTTTATATTTCACATGAAACAAGGATAATTTGTAGAAAAAAAATATAAACCAAGTTTCAATATAAGCAGGTAAACAAAACATGTAACTGCTTATTATAGTGGCAAAACATGTGAAATCGTACAGTGTTTTTTTTTTTCTTTAAATAAATCAGTTCTGTAGTATTGCAAACTGTAACAATAGATAATGTTACTTGAGTAATATCAGGATACATTGTAGTTGCTGAGATACACTGAAAGAAGGATTGATTGAAACAGAAAGGCAGACATTATGTTAGGCACACAATCAGGATTATTACACATTTATAACAGGAGCACCGAACAATCGCCAGCTCAGGTAATAATGTAGAATGATAAATTGTCACACGCTTTATATATACAAATAATAAAATAAAGTGGGAGGGGGGTGGGGGGGTAGTATTGTTGATTTAAGCAATAATGGGCACAGCCCAATGTCAGGATTCTGATAGAAAGGGAAGTTCTTTGACCTACTAATGTATGCCGTGCTTTCCTGTTACAGCAAAGTAAGAAACCCTCCAGCTATAAATGCTTATTCCATTGTTATTGACAGTCTGTGTACCCGCTGTGGCTTTGTCTACAAACGTGATATTAATAAGTGAAGTGGTAATTTAATTTATAATTAGAACAAACAGCAGTGATATAAGAACAAGCTCCTCAACTTCTAAGTGTTGTAGTCGGAGAAGAATAACTGCCGACCACCTCCTGGTAACGTGGAGAACACAATACGGAAACGTGTTCCTCCGCAGCACCCGGGCACAACAACCCGTACTGCGGCATGACAACTAGCCGCTAACAATAGGGTACAGACGGCGTAACCCTGGAACCTGCTATGGCTGGAGGCATTGCACCATGAGGAGAACATGAGGATCACCAGAAGCCTGTCCTGTTTCCCCTTACCATTGCGGACGCTCATCTCTCCTGAACTCTCACAGGTATTCAGCACCTGTAGCTTTAGCAAGATCTTCAAGCGGGGGGGGGGGGGGGGGCATAGCAGTGCTACATATATATTATATATATATATATATATATATATATATATATATATATATATATCTTCAAGAAATAACCCTGTTCTATAACTACACAGTAAGGATGTTGCAGAAAATCATCACTTGTAAGCAGAAAGACAGTCAAAAGAGCAGTAAAAAGGGGAAAAACTGGAGAAAGGGAAGAAAAGGAGACGACATACACGTTTCATCCAAGATACAGTATAAGGGGTCCCAGCATCACAGATCCCAAGCGAGGGGACAACGGGAAATAGAAGGACGACATGCGGCACAACCAAACACAGTTACAATGGTAATATACAGCCGTCTAGAACAAATGGTAACAAGGAAAACAGTTATTGCAATTGAAAAAAACATTGATCCAGCAGCCCTGTAGCTATCAGTGCGGAGGTCTCCTGACCGGGGGGGGGGGGGGGGTGGGTCTCCTGACCAGGGGACTGGCCTCCTCCTCCCTGGCCTGACCCCACACCATCCTCCCCTAACCTGGGGAGGGGCTACGTAATGCCAATTTAAGGCCCTGCTGGCGGGGAGTGCAGCCTGTTCACTGTCCAACAGCTATTTCCCACCCACCCCCTTACAGAAGAGTAATGCAGGGCAATTATACTACCAATTAGCAGCGACCTGACAGCAGTGTCACCTGTCATGCTTACACGTTTATATTGTGTGTTATCGATGTCTCTCTGTTCTGTTACATTGTGTGTTATTGATGTCTCTCTGTTCTGTTACATTGTGTGTTATCGATGTCTCTCTGTTGTGTTACATTGTGTGTTATTGATGTCTCTCTGTTCTGTTACATTGTATGTTATCGGTGTCTCTCTGTTCTGTTACAGTGTGTGTTATTGATGTCTCTCTGTTCTGTTACATTGTGTGTTATTGATGTCTCTCTGTTCTGTTACATTGTATGTTATCGATGTCTCTCTGTTCTGTTACAGTGTGTGTTATTGATGTCTCTCTGTTCTGTTACATTGTGTGTTATCGATGTCTCTCTGTTCTGTTACATTGTATGTTATCGATGTCTCGCTGTTCTGTTACATTGTGTGTTATTGATGTCTCTCTGTTCTGTTACATTGTGTGTTATTGATTCTCTCTGTTCTGTTACATTGTGTGTTATTGATGTCTCTCTGTTCTGTTACATTGTGTGTTATCGATGTCTCTCTATTCTGTTACATTGTGTGTTATCGATGTCTCTCTGTTCTGATACATTGTGTGTTATCGATGTCTATCTGTTCTGTTACATTGTGTGTTATCGATGTCTCTCTGTTCTGTTACATTGTGTGTTATCGATGTCTCTCTATTCTGTTACATTGTGTGTTATCGATGTCTCTCTGTTCGGTTACATTGTGTGTTATCGATGTCTCTCTGTTCTGTTACAGTGTGTGTTATCGATGTCTCTCTGTTCTGTTACATTGTGTGTTATTGATGTCTCTCTGTTCTGTTACATTGTGTGTTATCGATGTCTCTCGGTTCTGTTACATTGTGTGTTATCGATGTCTCTCTGTTCTGTTACATTGTGTGTTATCGATGTCTCTCTGTTCGGTTACATTGTGTGTTATCGATGTCTCTCTGTTCTGTTACATTGTGTGTTATCGATGTCTCTCTGTTCTGTTACATTGTGTGTTATCGATGTCTCTCTGTTCTGTTACATTGTGTGTTATTGATGTCTCTCTGTTCTGTTACATTGTGTGTTATCGATGTCTCTCTGTTCTGTTACAGTGTGAATGTTGATACTTTGATGAAAATGGAAGGAACGAAGTTCCGAGCAGGAGGGGTCGATGACCATTTTGCCTTTGTCGCGGCGCCTCTTGTTCTTGCCAGACTGGGAGCTGGACTGTTTGAACCCGGAGGCAGGGTCATTTAGACATGAATTCGAGACCCCACTTGCGACAATGACCGGGTCACAGGGGCCCTGCCATTAAGGGGACACAAGGTCAGCGGTTCAAGGGCCGGCTGTCCGTCCCCTCCCCCTCCTGTCAAATGATCACTCTGGCAGGGAGTGGCCTTTACCCCATTATTATTTACCCCATTATTTTTGTAAATAAATAGCTGCAGCCTTTTATACCGCCAGTTCCGGCTCCTGTCGTTATTTGTACGTTCTCACGTGGGTTCGGGGCGGCGGGGGGTGAGAAGGGAACCTCCTTGTAGCCTCCCTAGTCATGTATTTTTCCCCTAACAGTGAATCACTGACTGTATCTCCCCTCTGAACATTAGTGCAAGGGACACAATTTACAGACACACACACAGTTCCTGCACGCTCCAAACCCAAACCCACCACACCATATTTATTTGTGTCGAAAGCAGCGATACTGGGATGGTGACTAGAGACGGACGAATCCGCCAAAATCCGTTTCCTGAGTTTTTCGCTGATGTTACCCCATTTCCCGGATTTGGGCGGCTTCAATCCGCGTGGATCCACCAACTGCCGCCATTGGATACAACCCGTGGACGGATTTGTAGAATCCAATCTGCGGATTCAGCAACCCGTTCTTAAGAATCCGCCCACGGGCGTCGGAATCCGCGGAACGTATTGGTAATAATAATACAACATCCGCAAAACGCGTGTCACCCTTTTTCAGATTGATCCGCTGAAATCTGGGACCAAAGGAATCGTCCGACCCGCTGTGATCCAAATCCGCCCCAAAACTGCGTCTCCAATTGTGACCCCGTACACTTATCTGTTTTTCTTCTCATAAGCGAGAACAATTGAAATAGGGGAAAGAACCGTGTCGTGGAGTTTACAAAAAACACAATATAATTTAAAAAAAAAATTCTTATTGTGTTTTTCATTTACGATAACTGTAAGGTAGGGACGAGAGGACTGGGTATGTACCCAAGTGTGCCTTTTTGGGTGTGAAAACGGCACACGGAAATCTCATATTTAATTGCACTTGTACATACTATTCTGAAATGTTTCAATCTTGCGCCATCAGCGTAAAAACATTTTTTTTTCGAAATGAACTGCGTTAGGCGTACAGATATTTTTTTTTTTTAAGTAGAAAGTGTCAAATTAATCTGCCAAATTGACCCAGGCATAAACACTATAAAGTCGGTCTATATATTACATATTGTAGGTTAACAACATGTATCCCTTTCACAGAATGGCTATTATAAATATTACACTAATCATTAATATTTACTAATACTAGTTATACATTTAAAAAAAAATCTCAGTTCTGTTTTAATTTATATTGTATCGATCAAGTGTTCAAAATGATGCAATGCGTCAAGGTTTATTTCAAACAAAAACTATGCGTCCTATGTATGTATGAAGTCATGTAACAACCTTCATAGATACGACACACATTTTATGAAGGTATGTGTTACTTTTTAGCAGTAACATTTGGAAACACAAGAAAAATACCTCACTATTGTAGAAGTTACTGGGAGTCATTAGAAACCCACATTCGCAGCCTAATCTGAGGCTTGTCGTATATTGTTCTGCTTGTTTAACATACGTACATCTCTTTGGAGTGAGGGGAGGAAGGATTTAAAATGAGAACAGGCATAAATATACCTTTGGGGGTTATTTACTAATGTCTCCCGGCTGCAAAACTGGAGAGAAATCCGTACAAAATAATAGCACCAGGATTCCGCAATCCCCTGATGGATTTTACTAATCAAATTGGCGGATTCGGATTCTTAAAATCCGTCAGGAGATTGATGACCCCCAGATGAAGTCTTTGGATGAAACATGTTGGGCTTTTTGACTCTCTGAGGCCACTACATTAACCCTATACTATCCGGATTGGCTGGGGAGGCTGTGACGTGTTGAAACGGACGGAGGACTCTGAGCGCGGGTGAGAGGCGCTGAAGGAGGAGACCGCAGTTTGCATGTCTCTACATGCCCAGCAGCTGATTTGGGAGCAGTCATTTCGGGAGAAGGGTTGAAGTGCGCCCGAAGTCACTTCTTGCTTATACACCAGCGGGGAGAGTGTGAGTTTCTTTCCTCCTCCCCCCCCTACCCCTGTGTTGTTTGTCATCCTGAGTAAATATTAATACACTATACCCTCTGCATTTGTGTGCTTTTCTTCATATGAGTTAACCACGAGTCCGCGCACCTGAGGAGTGCCGCACATGGAGTAACTGTATTGTGTGTTTTCAGTGCTATACATCACTGGGTTTATGTGCACATTGCACTGTTTATATTTGGTCACTTTGCGCTACGAGCACTTTTTGGTTCAGGACTATGTAATCCGCCAATGGATTGTCAGTGTTTAAAAAAAAAGGGGGGCAAAACGCCATTTTTGAGATTGATCCGCGGAACAGGTCGATCCGCGGCAGACCCAAATCTGCAGAAAAGATTCTGCCATCTCTAATGTGCAGAACACTTCCAATTAAAATAAGTAAAAGCGGCGGCTAAAATAGCGCCCACTCCGAATGCGTCGTTGTCTAAATGGAGAGTGAATTTTGAGATCAATAAAAGGATAACACACTTATATTGCAGTTCAGGTGACATCATGTTTTTAAATTCAATGAGTAACGTGTGTTGCTATGAACAGCAACATTGTAGCAAATGTTTTAGCAATGTTTATACTGGAATACCTAATGTGGGATCGGAATTCTGCTCTTAGTCCCTTTCCAAAATGTAACCTTAAACTGTGGGAATTGGACAGAACATGGAAACATTTTGATGAAGAGTCCAATCCACATTAGCTTCATAAGCCAAATCCCACAGACATTAATCTGTGACCACGCTCCAACTCGTAACGTTCCTTTACTGAGGTATTTACTAAACCCATTCAAATGAATAACCTATAAAGTGCATTCTATCTCAGCATTTAATAAATATAGCCCCTCAGGACAAATTTCTTATGATTTTGCACAAATATTACAAGAATGTTCTTCATGAGATGAGAAAGTAAAATGAGGAGTAATGCAAAATGTGTGGTACTTTCTATCTGACCAACATAACAATTCCTTACAACCAGCGAATGACGTGTTCATGGAGCTGTGCTTTAAGTGGGACCACATACTCAAGAGATGGTGGTCATGTTCTAACCCTCAATGGCTATATCTTCAATATCTCTCTAATTAACATGTAACCAATTACCAACTGCTCATTATCACTAACAGGATCCCCTATAGGATTAACATGGCCAAAGACTGGGCATTACATGGGCACTCGTTAGTTAAGCAGGGAGAGACCTCAGATCTTCAGTGAAGGTTGGCATGGCCCTATCTATCCCTTGCTAGCTGGGCCCATCCATCTCCTGTTAGCAGCCAAGATGACTAAGGCAATTTCACCATGTAAAAAAATCAGCCTAATAAAAGGGACCATTGTGGTCCTGAGAGCTTGCACTCAATTTAACCACAAGTTAGCTATTAAAGGTATTACTTCTACCTTACTTTTCATTGTATATGTATTGCCTTGAACATCTGTTGAGTTTATACTAACCTGGGTTAGTTCTGTTCTGTCTCCTTGGAATCTTGGACACATAAATTCTGCAATGTACAGTACGCAACCATATAAAAATAAAATCATTATACAATAACATTAGAAATCATGGCGTGCGCCCACACATATCCAATTCCTTGTGAAGCGTACAGTATGAACTCCTTCCTCTTGTACGCACGCACTAAAATACAGTAATAAGGAAGCTGCAATAAGATATAGAATGGCCTCTCGTGTCGAGATTTTGGGCCAGGTCCAGAAAGTCCAGTAGATCAGAGCTTATAACGGGACGTTACCTAAATCGGACTGAGGTTAACACATATCCACACCGCTAATTACAATATATAATAACGGCCCTTCTTAATCGCATTCGCATAGACGCAACGCCAGGTTATTGTAGCAAACATTGCATTAGCTCCCAATAATATAACGTTAAGTATGTCTTAGCCTTACTACCAGACCCCGAAAAGGGCTTTATTTTCTCCCTCCGTCCATCCTCCCAAAAAAGCCCCTTTCAGGGTGTGAACGCCAAGTTTAGGTATGACCTAACTAACGTAGCGTTAAGTCTCCCGCGTTAACCTTCCTGCACCTTTGTAGGTAGGTGCTCTTAGGGGGAATCCCTCTTTTGCATATAATTATTACTAACTAATATACTAATTATATGCCACTAATTACTAACTAAACGTTATAGTTAATACAA
This sequence comes from Ascaphus truei, assembly GCF_040206685.1. NCBI lineage: Eukaryota > Metazoa > Chordata > Amphibia > Anura > Ascaphidae > Ascaphus > Ascaphus truei. The sequence continues at coordinate 3,954,378 of NC_134495.1, forward strand.
TGCTATTCACGGGAGAAGACAAAACTTAATGTTACTTTATTGGCCTTTCAAGACACACGTTAAGGTATAACGTGGCCGTAACTTAGGACAGGCGTGGCCACCAACAGGTCAGGTTTTAAGATATCACTGCTTCAGCACAGGTGGCTCCATCGGGGGCTCAGTCATTATGACGGCACCCCCTGTGCTGAAGCAGGGATATCCTGAACACATGGCGGTGGCCTTTGAGGACAGGAGATGGCCGCCCCTGGCTTAGCCTAATGCCACGTTAAGTCATTTAACGGAGATTTGTGGATCTGCCCAAACCATGTGGCCCTGTTCTATGCCGTGGCATAAAGTAGCATCGCTTAGCTAAGTAGGGGTTAGCCTTTTAACCGCAATAGTGCCGATTGGGGCACTATTATACAGAAACTACCTTTGGCTTCAATTGGAATCTCGTGTGATAGCCTGATCAGCACTATCGCAGCTGAGTGAACAACCCCCCACCGAATAACCAATTGATGAGTTAATTGCACTTTTATTGTAAGACGGTAAGATGGGGGCTCAGCGTTCCCACGGGAAGTTCTTATATACAGTATATACAGTATGTACAGTATGTACAGTACAGTATATACAGTATGAACACTGCAGGCAGAGCGTAATGCAGTCCTGGAATAACATCTATTTCAAATCTATAGTTGGAGGTCTGTCTGGTCAGGGGTAGGCGTTGGAAACCGAAAGAGGCCACTGGAATTTATTAACGAGGTTATGTGTAATCTATAGTTTGTTTAGATAAGAAAATACTTCTCATTCCAGGTTCTAATTATATTGTAATTAGCACACGGGTATATGCAGTGAAAGTGAGAGTTTCCATGGATATTTCCTGTGCTCCTGAAACTTGCAATCAGGGAATGCCTGCACGGAAAAGTGTGTCACTTAGCTCCCTCTCTAAAGGTTATTCATTAAACTGTGATAGCGCCGATCAGGGCCATATCGCATGAAAACGCCTATTAACTGAAGTTTACGGGTGATAGTGCCCTGAATGGCACTTCTTTTTATATACTTTATAGATTTATATATGCTTTTTTTATTCACAATCTTATAGTAACACTACTTTAAAAAAATTTTTAGAAAATGATGACATTTATTTTCATTTTACGTTATGTTCCAGCACAATATAATATAAACCTTTTTTTTTACACACACTCATGCACGCACACACGCACGCACGCACGCACACATGCACGCACACACACACATGCACACCTCAGTATTACAGTAGGTGATACCTTTTTTTATTTGAACTAACAATTGATTTTATAAGACAACCTTTCGACAGTTCTCCTCTCCTCCTCAGGTCAGCGATACTGATTTACAGAGATTCCGTGAGGTTAACACAGATGTATGTGTGTACAGTATTTATGTATGTATGTATGTATATGTATATATAATTATTATTCTGTCTTATAAAGGCCCCTATTTTCCAGCTCTTAGAATACACCAGTGATTCTGTTTCATATCCGCCTGCATTATTATAAAGTCATGGTGTCAGGCTGCAAACGGAACATATTGTGTATACAATGGAATACAATTTGTTCTGACACCTTGGGACGTCGTGATGCACTTTTACATCTCCCAGTGGTGTGGGAGGAAAAACATCTTGAGACATGGAACTGGCAGCCCTCTCCAAATCGGAAATGCAAACACAAGGCGTTCTGGGGATAAGTGTAACCAGAGCGCATTGCAACAGCTGGATGCAAACTGTGTGCAGTGTTCAGCTCTCAGCTGGATGCAAACTGTGTGCAGTGTTCAGCTCTCAGCTGGGCGCACATGCTATAAATCAATTTGCTGTCTTGCATGATGGAGACGCCGCTGATAATATAAGAGCTATAGATGCTTTTTCTGACATGGAGGGATCCAGAGGAACAATTCTGAGAGACCTTCAGTAATATAAAGGAAGGCAAACATGGGAAGTGTTAACTCCACCTGGGCTTGGTGTGGCTTTAGACTGCAGGATGGTGAGCAGCCTTAAGGTTACGGTACCATCCTACACACTTAATAACATAGGATGTATCGAAGGCGCAAAGCTGTTGTTATTTTGTCGCAACTCGCGCTGAAATATACCTGAACCATTTTTTGGGTTTGTCTGAGACTAGGCGAGTATTTTATGGAGAAAGTGGGAGGAGTTAGGGCGGAGTTACACTTACATATTGGCGCATGACAATACATTAGGAGCTGTGCGGCGTGCGTACAGTACTGCCGGCCTAGGCGCAGAACGTTTGCGCATGTGACACTTTTTTCAACAGTAGAAACACCCCTAGTAAATATGTCACATTTTTGACAGAAGAAATGTTTATTTGTTGATGGAATGCGTCCGCGCGGACCACTTTCTTTATACATAGACGTGACCCCACAATATACATCTAACACCGCTCAATGGGGTCTGTGTATCACTGCAAAGCGGGAACACATCTAGGGCAAAAAAACTGCACCAAATGTATCCAGGGAAGAAATCCTGTAACTTTCAATGCGGCTTTTTTCTTTGATACAAATAGTGCAGTTACTGTATATTGCTCAGTAATTGCCCTGGTTTTGCTTTGATACTTGGTATGCCCGTTTGTAAGTTCTGGCCAGTGGGAATGTGACACTGCCTGTGGTAATACTCAATCTTTGTAACATCTGTATGGCAAGGATTAGGGCAAGTGGTTGTTACTGTATCTGCCGTCAGTATGTATGCTGCGGTGTACGATACTGTATATGTTGTGTCTGCGTCTGTATCAGGACATTTTGTGACTGCACTAAATAAAAGTAACATCACTGATAACGTCTCATACTAATCGTGTACGAGGTTGTTGCATAAATCAAGTTATTGTGACCATATATTTAAAAACGGTACAGGGTAACACAATGCCATACTCGCCAGGACAGTATAGGGTAACGCAATGCCATAATCTCTGGTACAGGGTAACACAATGCCATACTCGCCAGGACAGTATAGGGTAACGCAATGCCATAATCTCTGGTACAGGGTAACACAATGCCATAATCTCTGGTACAGGGTAACACAACGCCATAATCTCCGGTACAGGGTAACATAATGCTATAATCTCCGGTACAGGGTAACACAACGCCATAATCTCTGGTACAGGGTAACACAACGCCATAATCTCCGGTAAAGGGTAACACAACGCCATAATCTCTGGTAAAGGGTAACACAATGCCATAATCTCCGGTAAAGTGTAACACAATGCTATAATCTCTGGTACAAGGTAACACAATGCCATAATCTCTGGTACAGGGTAACACAATACTATAATCTCTGGTACAGGGTAACACAACGCTATAATCTCTGGTACAGGGTAACACAACGCCATAATCTCCGGTAAAGGGTACCACAACGCTATAATTTCCGGTAAAGGGTAACACAACGCTATAATCTCTGGTACAGTGTAACACAACACTATAATCTCTGGTACTGGGTAACACAATGTTATAATCTCTGGTACAGGGTAACACAACGCTATAATTTCCGGTAAAGGGTAACACAATGCTATAATCTCTGGGACAGGGTAACACAACGCTATAATCTCTGGTACTGGGTAACACAATGCTATAATCTCTGGTACAAGGTAACACAGTGCTATAATCTCTGGTACAAGGTAACACAATGCTATAATCTCTGGTACAAGGTAACACAGTGCTATAATCTCTGGTACAAGGTAACACAGTGCTATAATCTCTGGTACAAGGTAACACAATGCTATAATCTATGGTACAAGGTAACACAACGCCATAATCTCCGGCACAGGGTAACACAATGCTATAATCTCTGGTACAGGGTAACACAATGCCATAATCTCTGGTACAAGGTAACACAACGCCATAATCTCCGGTACAGTGTAACACAACGCCATAATCTCCGGTACAGGGTAACACAACGCCATAATCTCCAGTACAGGGTAACACAACGCCATAATCTCTGGTACAGGGTAACACAACGCCATAATCTCTGGTACTGGGTAACACAATGCTATAATCTCTGGTACAAGGTAACACAGTGCTATAATCTCTGGTACAAGGTAACACAATGCTATAATCTCTGGTACAAGGTAACACAGTGCTATAATCTCTGGTACAAGGTAACACAGTGCTATAATCTCTGGTACAAGGTAACACAATGCTATAATCTATGGTACAAGGTAACACAACGCCATAATCTCCGGCACAGGGTAACACAATGCTATAATCTCTGGTACAGGGTAACACAACGCTATAATCTCTGGTACAGGGTAACACAATGCCATAATCTCCGGTAAAGGGTAACACAATGCTATAATCTCTGGTACAGGGTAAAACAATGCTATAATCTCTGGTACTGGCTAACACAATGCTATAATCTCTGGTACAAGGTAACACAGTGCTATAATCTCTGGTACAAGGTAACACAATGCTATAATCTCTGGTACAAGGTAACACAGTGCTGTAATCTCTGGTACAAGGTAAAACAGTGCTATAATCTCTGGTACAAGGTAACACAGTGCTATAATCTATGGTACAAGGTAACACAATGCTATAATCTCTGGTACAGGGTAACACAATGCCATAATCTCTGGTACAAGGTAACACAACGCCATAATCTCCGGTACAGGGTAACACAACGCCATAATCTCCGGTACAGGGTAACACAACGCCATAATCTCCGGTAGAGGGTAACACAACACCATAATCTCTGGTACAGGGTAACACAACGCCATAATCTCCGGTAAAGGGTAACACAATGCTATAATCTCTGGTACAGGGTAACACAACGCTATAATCTCTGGTACAGGGTAACACAATGCCATAATCTCCGGTAAAGGGTAACACAATGCTATAATCTCTGGTACAGGGTAACACAATGCTATAATCTCTGGTACTGTGTAACACAATGCTATAATCTCTGGTACAAGGTAACACAGTGCTATAATCTCTGGTACAAGGTAACACAATGCTATAATCTCTGGTACAAGGTAACACAGTGCTATAATCTCTGGTACAAGGTAACACAGTGCTATAATCTCTGGCACAGGGTAACACAATGCTATAATCTCTGGTACAGGGTAACACAATGCCATAATCTCTGGTACAAGGTAACACAACGCCATAATCTCCGGTACAGGGTAACACAACTCCATAATCTCCGGTACAGGGTAAAACAACGCCATAATCTCCGGTACGGGGTAACACAACGCCATAATCTCTGGTACAGGGTAACACAACGCTATAATCTCTGGTACAGGGTAACACAACGCTATAATCTCTGGTACAGGGTAACACAATGCCATAATCTCCGGTAAAGGGTAACACAATGCTATAATCTCCGGTAAAGGGTAACACAATGCTATAATCTCTGGTACAGGGTAACACAACGCTATAATCTCTGGTACAGGGTAACACAATGCTATAATCTCTGGTACAGGGTAACACAACGCTATAATCTCTGGTACAGGGTAACACAACGCTATAATCTCTGGTACAGGGTAACACAATGCTATAATCTCTGGTACAAGGTAACACAGTGCTATCATCTCTGGTACAGGGTAACACAATGCCATAATCTCTGGTACAAGGTAACACAGTGCTATAATCTCTGGTACAAGGTAACACAATGCTATAATCTCTGGTACAAGGTAACACAGTGCTATAATCTCTGGTACAAGGTAACACAGTGCTATAATCTCTGGTACAAGGTAACACAATGCTATAATCTATGGTACAAGGTAACACAACGCCATAATCTCCGGCACAGGGTAACACAATGCTATAATCTCTGGTACAGGGTAACACAATGCCATAATCTCTGGTACAAGGTAACACAACGCCATAATCTCCGGTACAGTGTAACACAACGCCATAATCTCCGGTACAGGGTAACACAACGCCATAATCTCCAGTACAGGGTAACACAACGCCATAATCTCTGGTACAGGGTAACACAACGCCATAATCTCTGGTACTGGGTAACACAATGCTATAATCTCTGGTACAAGGTAACACAGTGCTATAATCTCTGGTACAAGGTAACACAATGCTATAATCTCTGGTACAAGGTAACACAGTGCTATAATCTCTGGTACAAGGTAACACAGTGCTATAATCTCTGGTACAAGGTAACACAATGCTATAATCTATGGTACAAGGTAACACAACGCCATAATCTCCGGCACAGGGTAACACAATGCTATAATCTCTGGTACAGGGTAACACAACGCTATAATCTCTGGTACAGGGTAACACAATGCCATAATCTCCGGTAAAGGGTAACACAATGCTATAATCTCTGGTACAGGGTAAAACAATGCTATAATCTCTGGTACTGGCTAACACAATGCTATAATCTCTGGTACAAGGTAACACAGTGCTATAATCTCTGGTACAAGGTAACACAATGCTATAATCTCTGGTACAAGGTAACACAGTGCTATAATCTCTGGTACAAGGTAACACAGTGCTATAATCTATGGTACAAGGTAACACAATGCTATAATCTCTGGTACAGGGTAACACAATGCCATAATCTCTGGTACAAGGTAACACAACGCCATAATCTCCGGTACAGGGTAACACAACGCCATAATCTCCGGTACAGGGTAACACAACGCCATAATCTCCGGTAGAGGGTAACACAACACCATAATCTCTGGTACAGGGTAACACAACGCCATAATCTCCGGTAAAGGGTAACACAACGCTATAATCTCTGGTACAGGGTAACACAACGCTATAATCTCTGGTACAGGGTAACACAATGCCATAATCTCCGGTAAAGGGTAACACAATGCTATAATCTCTGGTACAGGGTAACACAATGCTATAATCTCTGGTACTGTGTAACACAATGCTATAATCTCTGGTACAAGGTAACACAGTGCTATAATCTCTGGTACAAGGTAACACAATGCTATAATCTCTGGTACAAGGTAACACAGTGCTATAATCTCTGGTACAAGGTAACACAGTGCTATAATCTCTGGCACAGGGTAACACAATGCTATAATCTCTGGTACAGGGTAACACAATGCCATAATCTCTGGTACAAGGTAACACAACGCCATAATCTCCGGTACAGGGTAACACAACGCCATAATCTCCGGTACAGGGTAAAACAACGCCATAATCTCCGGTACGGGGTAACACAACGCCATAATCTCTGGTACAGGGTAACACAATGCTATAATCTCTGGTACAGGGTAACACAACGCTATAATCTCTGGTACAGGGTAACACAATGCCATAATCTCCGGTAAAGGGTAACACAATGCTATAATCTCCGGTAAAGGGTAACACAATGCTATAATCTCTGGTACAGGGTAACACAACGCTATAATCTCTGGTACAGGGTAACACAATGCTATAATCTCTGGTACAGGGTAACACAACGCTATAATCTCTGGTACAGGGTAACACAACGCTATAATCTCTGGTACAGGGTAACACAATGCTATAATCTCTGGTACAAGGTAACACAGTGCTATCATCTCTGGTACAGGGTAACACAATGCCATAATCTCTGGTACAAGGTAACACAATGCTATCATCTCTGGTACAAGGTAACACAATGCTATAATCTCTGGTACAAGGTAACACAATGCTATAATCTCTGGTACAAGGTAACACAACGCTATAATCTCTGGTACAAGGTAACACAATGCTATAATCTCTGGTACAAGGTAACACAACGCTATAATCTCTGGTACAAGGTAACACAATGCTATAATCTCTGGTACAAGGTATCACAGTGCTATAATCTCTGGTACAAGGTAACACAGTGCTATAATCTCTGGTACAAGGTAACACAATGCTATAATCTCTGGTACAGGGTAACACAATGCTATAATCTCTGGTACAAGGTAACACAACGCTATTCTGCTTTCACTGGCATTTAAGTCACTGGCAGTTAACATAGGATTGCGGAGTATTCATCCGTAGCAGAAGTTAGTGAAACTCTTCTAAAGTTCATTGCTACATTGATACAGGTTCAACGTGTATTTCATAGTCTCAATTTAATTGTAACAATGCAGTTTTAGAGATTTATTCATAAAGTTACTAAACTGAAAAATGACCGACTGGACCTATTAAAGTCAGAAGGGATTTTCAGGCAATTATAGCATGAATTTACTGCAGAGTTTTTAAACCAGGGTTCCCCGGAAATCCCTAAAGGGTTCTCTGCAATTTTCTGGTCATTTGAAAATTGTATCAAATACAGAAGAATTTACAATGCATCTGATCTCAGACGCGCTATTAGAGAGGGTTGGGGTTCCTTACAATGCATCTGATCTCAGACGCGCTATTAGAGAGGGTTGGGGTTCCTTACAATGCATCTGATCTCAGACGCGCTATTAGAGAGGGTTGGGGTTCCTTATAATGCATCTGATCTCAGATGCGCTATTAGAGAGGGTTGGGGTTTCTTACAATTCATCTGATCTCAGACGCACTATTAGAGAGGGTCGGGTTCCTTACAATGCATCTGATCTCAGATGCGCTAATAGAGAGGCTTGGGGTTCCTTACAATGCATCTGATCTCAGACGCGCTAATAGAGAGGGTTGGGGTTCCTTACAATGCATCTGATCTCAGACGCGCTATTAGAGAGGGTTGGGGTTCCTTACAACATACATACCTGCGAGTTTTTTTTATATCAGCGGGTTTTTTATATAATATATTTATTTTATACTCGGCAGCATATGTTCATTCTATAATAAGGACGCAGAAGAAATGTTCCTGTACATAAGATATTTTTGCAGGTATTTGCAGTGAGGAGACACGTTGTAGACCTTCGTGCTGTTACACAGGCAGCTTTTTCTCTCTCGGTTTCCCTCTGAACGAGATCCTGTGTTTGCTGAGGAAAGATAAAGAAATCGCTTGCAGGCAATTCTAAAGTCTGTGTTGATTTTTATCTACATTGTGATTAGATTGTTCTCGGAATAAATACGAGGCAGAGAAACCTGGTTATTATTACTTTTCTGTATCTATGTAACTTGCTCTGGTTCTTCGTTAGCAGTCTAAACATTAAACAAATTGCTTAAAGACAATTAGAAAATATTTGATGATTTTCACATTTACGACGTGATAAATACCAAAGAGAATTGTGAATTCGCTTTATTTCCCTGCAAAGATATCAATGTAACTTCTAGGATTGCCAGGGAACGTCTCAAAAAATACTGTCCAGAATGGTGAAAGGTGCCACGTGCTCGAGACACACATACACACCCCTCTCCGCTCCATGCTGTTTCCTCCTCTCCTTGGCCCCACCCCCAGGCTCCTGATACATTGTCCTGATTGGCTGCATTACCCAGCAGCAGCCAATCAGGATGGAGGAAGCTGCCCAGCCCCCTAGCAACAGCCCTGCTCTCTCCCTGCTCTGGGAAATCCCGCGGCCCCCCCAAGCCGATAACGTCACTATGTCCAGAGAGGTAATACCGGTATACACATACACGCCCAGAGAGGTAATACCGGTATACACATACACGCCCAGAGAGGTAATACCGGTATACACGTACACGCCCAGAGAGGTAATACCGGTATACACGTACACGCCCAGAGAGGTAATACCGGTATACACGCCCAGAGAGGTAATACCGGTATACACGTACACGCCCAGAGAGGTAATACCAGTATACACGCCCAGAGAGGTAATACCAGTATACACGCCCAGAGAGGTAATACCAGTATACACGCCCAGAGAGGTAATACCGGTATACACATACACACCCAGAGAGGTAATACCGGTATACACGCCCAGAGAGGTAATACCAGTATACACGCCCAGAGAGGTAATACCGGTATACACATACACACCCAGAGAGGTAATACCGATATACACATACACACCCAGAGAGGTAATACCGGTATACACATACACGCCCAGAGAGGTAATACCGGTATACACATACACGCCCAGAGAGGTAATACCGGTATATACACACACGCCCAGAGAGGTAATACCGGTATACACATACACTCCCAGAGAGGTAATACCGGTATATCCATACACACCCAGAGAGGTAATACCGGTATACACATACACACCCAGAGAGGTAATACCGGTATACACATACACGCCCAGAGAGGTAATACCGGTATACACATACACGCCCAGAGAGGTAATACCGGTATACACATACACGCCCAGAGAGGTAATACCGGTATACACATACACGCCCAGAGAGGTAATACCGATATACACATACACGCCCAGAGAGGTAATACCGCTATACACATACACACCCAGAGAAGTAATATCGGTATACACATACACGCCCAGAGAGGTAATACCGCTATACACATACACGCCCAGAGAGGTAATACCGGTATACACATACACGCCCAGAGAGGTAATACCGGTATACACATACACGCCCAGAGAGGTAATACCGGTATACACATACACGCCCAGAGAGGTAATACCGGTATACACATACACGCCCGGAGAGGTAATACCGGTATACACATACACGCACAGAGAGGTAATACCGGTATACACATACACGCCCAGAGAGGTAATACCGGTATACACATACACGCCCAGGGAGGTAATACCGGTATACACATACACGCCCAGAGAGGTAATACCGGTATACACATACACGCCCAGAGAGGTAATACCGGTATACACATACACGCCCAGAGAGGTAATACCGGTATACACGTACACGCCCAGAGAGGTAATACCGGTATACACATACACTCCCAGAGAGGTAATACCGGTATACACATACACGCCCAGAGAGGTAATACCGGTATACACATACACGCCCAGAGAGGTAATACCGATATACACATACACGCCCAGAGAGGTAATACCGGTATACACATACACGCCCAGAGAGGTAATACCGGTATACACATACACGCCCAGAGAGGTAATACCGGTATACACATACACTCCCAGAGAGGTAATACCGGTATACACATACACTCCCAGAGAGGTAATACCAGTATACACATACACTCCCAGAGAGGTAATACCGGTATACACATACACGCCCAGAGAGGTAATACCGGTATACACATACACGCCCAGAGAGGTAATACCGGTATACACATACACGCCCAGAGAGGTAATACCGGTATACACATACACGCCCAGAGAGGTAATACCGGTATACACATACACGCCCAGAGAGGTAATACCGGTATACACATACACTCCCAGAGAGGTAATACCGGTATACACATACACTCCCAGAGAGGTAATACCAGTATACACATACACTCCCAGAGAGGTAATACCGGTATACACATACACTCCCAGAGAGGTAATACCGGTATACACATACACTCCCAGAGAGGTAATACCGGTATACACATACATGTCCAGAGAGGTAATACCGGTATACACATACACGCCCAGAGAGGTAATACCGGTATACACATACACTCCCAGAGAGGTAATACCGGTATACACATACACACCCAGAGAGGTAATACCGGTATACACATACACACCCAGAGAGGTAATACCGGTATACACATACACACCCAGAGAGGTAATACCGATATACACATACACGCCCAGAGAGGTAATACCGGTATACACATACACGCCCAGAGAGGTAATACCGGTATACACATACACTCCCAGAGAGGTAATACCGGTATACACATACACTCCCAGAGAGGTAATACCGGTATACACATTGTGACAAACGGCTTACTCCGGGGCTCCGCCGTCTGTCCGGGACTGTTAGAACACGGTCTTTTAGGGTAGGTTAAATGATGAGACGTCACGTACTGTTCCTTTAAACAGGCTATGCCTGGTTTATTCAGTCCCAGGCACTGAGACTGCCACAGTTTAAACAGAAAACAAAGCCAAACAAAAAGCTGCTCGTCTGAGCGATAACTTAAACTTAGATGTCCCTGACTCAGAGTTGGAAGTGGCTTGTCCACTTCCACCAACAAAATAAGTACCTTTGCAGTCTTTAGACAAACTAACAGAATGAATGAAGCGATTTGGGAAAGAGGCTTTCTCACCCCTCTGCAGTTCAGCAGCCTTCCAGGCTCTTGGGCGGGGCCCAGAGGAAACAGGAAACAGGTCTTATATACCTGAACTCTAATCAGCATGACAGGTGACAGAAAACAGGCAGCAGACAAACTGTGGAATGGAGTGCCTGTACCACGAGGCTGCCCTGTTCAGCTTAGACAGGACAGAAACTGTTCAGTATCCTGGGAGCCCTGTATATGGAGTTTATTACCAACCCCTGGTTTCTGTCACATATCCTCCCCCCCAGCTCAGACCTCGAGGGGTGAGCGACCATGGATATTAGGGAGTGCATCCTTGACAACCCGTCGGCATTGCCATGTTTGTGCCCCGACCTGTGTTCCACAGAAAATTTAAAGGGCTGTAGGCTTAGGAACCACCTGGTCACCCTAGCGTTCTTCTCCCTATTTTGACACATCCAGGTAAGGGGTGCATGATCTGTGACCAATCGGAACTTTCTCCCCAACAGATAATACTTGAGTGTCTCTACAGCCCACTTTATTGCGAGACACTCTTTCTCGACTATGGAGTAATTTTTCTCCTGGGGATTTAGTTTCCTACTTAAATAAAGGATGGGGTGCTCCTCCCCTTGAGACTCCTGGGAGAGTACCGCCCCCAGCCCTACCTCAGATGCGTCGGTTTGGACTACGAACTCTTTGGAGAAGTCAGGTGTGACCAACACTGGTTGGGCACAGAGAGCTTCTTTCAGGCTTCTAAAGGCCTGTTCGGCTTCGGGGGACCACTTTACCATTAGCGGTCCTCTTGCTTTTGTGAGGTCGGTTAGTGGGGTTGCCTTAGTTGCAAAATTGGGAATAAACCTCCTATAGTAGCCAATTAACCCCAAAAAGGTCCTTACTTGTTTTTTTGTGACTGGCCTTGGCCAATTTTGTATCGCCTCTACTTTGAGTGTTTGTGGTTTGAGTAACCCTCTACCAATAGAATACCCCAGATACTTGGCCTCCTCCAGACCAATAGTGCATTTAGCGGGGTTAGCAGTTAGTCCAGCAGACCGAACTGCGTCGAGCACAGCTTGGACCTTTGGAAGGTGGGACTGCCAATCTTCACTATGGATTACCACATCATCCAGGTAGGCGGCAGCGTACCGAACATGTGGTTTTAAAATTTTATCCATCATTCTTTGGAATGTGGCGGGAGCTCCATGTAAGCCAAAAGGCAGCACCTTATATTGAAAGAGGCCGTCTGGGGTTGAGAAGGCTGTTTTTTCTTTTGCCCTTTCTGTGAGGGGAACCTGCCAGTACCCTTTTGTTAGGTCTAGGGTTGTGAGATATCGGGCTTTGCCCAGTCTCTCTACAAGTTCATCCACCCTGGGCATAGGATAAGTATCAAATTTTGACACCGCGTTTAGTTTCCGGTAGTCATTACAAAACCTTGTTGTACCGTCTGGCTTTGGGACTAAAACTATAGGGCTGTTCCACCCACTTTGGGATTCCTCAATTACGCCTAGTTTTAGCATTTTTTTAACCTCTAAACTTATAGCCTCTCTCTTGGCCTCTGGGATTCGGTACGGTTTAAGGTTAACTCGGACCCCCGGTTCAGAGACTATGTCATGTTTAATTACGTTAGTTTTACCTGGCTGTGTAGAGAAGATTTCTTTGTTCCTTCTCACTAAACTCTGGACCTCTCGTTTCTGATGCACGGACAGTGTTTCAGCTATGCTAACCTCTGGGTCAGTTTCTTGATTCTCTGACGGACCTGGGGGTACTAGGGTTAACAAGACCTCTCTATCTTTCCAGGGCTTGAGTAGGTTTATATGGTAAATTTGCTCAGGTTTCCTCCTACCTGGCTGCCTTACCCTATAATTTACTTCTCCCACTCTTTCCAAGACCTCATATGGCCCATGCCATTTAGCAAGGAATTTACTCTCCACGGTGGGAACCAGAACTAGTACCCTATCACCTGGAAAAAAAATTCTGACCCTAGCACCCTTATTATACGTATTCCTTTGTGCTTCTTGAGCTTTCTCCATGTGTTCCCTCACTATGGGTAGGACTGCAGCAATGCGGTCCTGCATTTGGGCAACATGCTCTATTACACTTCTGTAAGGGGTAACCTCGTGTTCCCAAGTTTCTTTGGCTATATCCAGTAAGCCCCTTGGATGTCGGCCATACAATAGTTCAAACGGGGAGAAGCCTGTGGATGACTGGGGAACTTCCCTAATGGCAAATAACAGGTATGGTAACAAACAGTCCCAGTTTTTCCCATCCTTATCGACCGCCCGGCGTAACATGCTCTTTAAGGTTTTATTGAACCTTTCCACTAAACCATCTGTTTGTGGATGATAGACTGAGGTTCTGAGATGCTTGATTTTTAGGAGTTTACATAGCTCTTTTGTTACTTGGGACATAAATGGTGTTCCCTGGTCAGATAAGATCTCTTTAGGAATTCCGACCCGGGAAAACAGAAGTACTAACTCTTTTGCTATGTTTTTAGCAGAGGTGCTACGTAGGGGAACTGCCTCCGGATATCGGGTAGCATAATCTAATATTACCAATATATGCTGATGTCCCCTAGCAGACTTTATTAGGGGCCCTACTAGATCCATAGCAATCCGGTCAAATGGTACCTCTATTATGGGAAGGGGTACCAATGGGCTGCGGTATGCTTTGAACGGGGCGGTGATCTGACATTCTGGGCATGAGGAACAATAGTTTGTAATTTCTGCCAGAACCCCAGGCCAATAAAAGCTTCGGAGAACCTTTTCTTTTGTCTTTTCCACCCCTAGGTGTCCCCCCAATGGATGACTATGTGCGAGGTGTAATACTACGTTACGGAATGTCCGTGGTACCAACAATTGTTTAGTTGTAACTGATTTTCTTTTATCAACCCGATATACTAGGTCGTTCTCTACCTCGAAGTAGGGGTAAGCAAGTGACCTATCTGGTTGGCCAGGAGTACTATTCTGGTCCCGTATATTTCCCCTTGCTACCGCTAATGTGGGGTCCTCCCACTGGGCCTTCTTAAAACTCCCAGGACTGACCTCTAGGTCAGCGAGGGTCTTATCCTGTACTGGGGTGGTAAGTGGCTGATCAACATCTTGATTTGGGGTATTCCCTACCAAAGTAGTGATGGGGAAGGGAATTTCACAGCACTCCTCCTTTTCCCCCTTCTTATTTGGGCCCTCGTCAACCTCCATTTCTGAAAAAGGGAAAGGATTTGTTTCTTCTAACACTTCGTTATGGTCTGCTATTGAACTCTGGGCGCTATTCTGAGCTGGGGACCACATTTTTAGAAAATGGGGAAAGTCGGTCCCTATTAACACATCATGTGCCAGTTTGGGTACAACACCCACCTTGAAATCTAAAGAACCAAATTCTGTTTCAAAAAAAACATCAACAGTGGAATATTCATGATTATCCCCATGTATACAACAAATTGCCACTCTTTGTGAACTGTTTACCTGTTTCTTCTTAATGGGCAATAGGTATTCGGACACTAGTGTGACCATACTCCCAGAGTCAAGAAGTGCCCGAACCCTCTTACCATTAACCTTTACAAATGCCCACAGATGGTTATTCAAGGGGTCCTCTGGGCTAGGGCCCATACATTGGGACAACAGCGAATAAGGTTCCACGCTGTTGCATTGCATGGGCTCATCATTTAGTGGGCAGATTTTTGCTGTGTGGCCCCTCTCATGACAATTTACACATTTAGGTACATAGTCTGTGTCCCACTTAGAGCCTTTTCCCGGCTCCCCATGTTGGCTATTGCCCTTAGTGTGCGAACCACTGTTGCTGGAGCGGCGTGAAGGTGGTCGCCGCTCTTCAGCGCCCCTTAACCCCGGTACCCTTTTACCGTCTCTGGAAGAGTCCTGGAACCTCGGATAGTGGGGTTGCTCCACGACTGTGGGTTGCGGGTGCTCTTCTGCTGCACTGTACCTTTCTACAAGGGCCACAAGCTCATCCGCATTGTGGGGGTCACTCCGACTGACCCAACGGCGTAAGGCAGAGGGAAGTTTCCTCAAGAACTGGTCCATGACCAACCGTTCCACGATGTGGCTTGCTGAGTTGATCTCGGGTTGTAGCCACTTCCGGGCGAGGTGGATGAGGTCATACATCTGGCTTCGGGTGGCTTTATCCATCGTGAAGGACCATGCGTGAAACCTTTGGGCACGAACAGCCGTGGTTACGCCGAGGCGGGCGAGGATCTCGAACTTCAATTTTGCATAGACGTTAGCTTCGGCTGGCTCTAGATCAAAGTAAGCCTTCTGGGGTTCGCCGCTTAGGAAGGGTGCGATTAGACCAGCCCACTCAGCTTCTGGCCATCCCTCTCTCTGTGCCGTGCGTTCAAACGTGAGAAGATAGGCTTCCACATCATCCGAGGGTCCCATCTTCTGAAGGTAGTGGCTTGCCCTGGTCATTTTCGGAACTGGGGCTGCCTCTGCCAGTGGAAGGTTACTGATAGTCCCCCTCAGGATCTCGAGTTCCTGCTGTAAGCCCTGAGCGAACCGCTTTTGCTCCTCTCTCAGCAGGCGGTTTGTCTCTTGCTGGTTTGCATTAGTCTCTTGCTGGGCTATTAACAGCTGTCGCTGGGTTTCACTCGCCTGTTGCTGGGCTTCATTCGCGTCTTTCTGGACAGCGACATTGCGTACCAGCGCACTCACCACGTCTTCCATCTTGTTTGGAGAGAGAGAAAAAAAAACCTTCTTTTTTTTTTTTTTTAAAGTTCTTTAACCCCCAGACCTTTCAGTGTTCTGCCCGCATTCTCCACCATATGTGACAAACGGCTTACTCCGGGGCTCCGCCGTCTGTCCGGGACTGTTAGAACACGGTCTTTTAGGGTAGGTTAAATGATGAGACGTCACGTACTGTTCCTTTAAACAGGCTATGCCTGGTTTATTCAGTCCCAGGCACTGAGACTGCCACAGTTTAAACAGAAAACAAAGCCAAACAAAAAGCTGCTCGTCTGAGCGATAACTTAAACTTAGATGTCCCTGACTCAGAGTTGGAAGTGGCTTGTCCACTTCCACCAACAAAATAAGTACCTTTGCAGTCTTTAGACAAACTAACAGAATGAATGAAGCGATTTGGGAAAGAGGCTTTCTCACCCCTCTGCAGTTCAGCAGCCTTCCAGGCTCTTGGGCGGGGCCCAGAGGAAACAGGAAACAGGTCTTATATACCTGAACTCTAATCAGCATGACAGGTGACAGAAAACAGGCAGCAGACAAACTGTGGAATGGAGTGCCTGTACCACGAGGCTGCCCTGTTCAGCTTAGACAGGACAGAAACTGTTCAGTATCCTGGGAGCCCTGTATATGGAGTTTATTACCAACCCCTGGTTTCTGTCACAACATACATGTCCATAGAGGTAATACCGGTATACACATACACGCCCAGAGAGGTAATACCGGTATACACATACACTCCCAGAGAGGTAATACCGGTATACACATACACACCCAGAGAGGTAATACCGGTATACACATACACACCCAGAGAGGTAATACCGGTATACACATACACACCCAGAGAGGTAATACCGATATACACATACACGCCCAGAGAGGTAATACCGGTATACACATACACGCCCAGAGAGGTAATACCGGTATACACATACACGCCCAGAGAGGTAATACCGGTATACACATACACGCCCAGAGAGGTAATACCGGTATACACATACACACCCAGAGAGGTAATACCGGTATACACATACACACCCAGAGAGGTAATACCGATATACACATACACGCCCAGAGAGGTAATACCGGTATACACATACACACCCAGAGAGGTAATACCGGTATACACATACACGCCCAGAAAGGTAATACCGGTATACACATACACACCCAGAGAGGTAATACCGGTATACACATACACGCCCAGAGAGGTAATACCGGCATACACGTACACGCCCAGAGAGGTAATACCGGTATACACGTACACGCCCAGAGAGGTAATACCGGTATACACATACACGCCTAGAGGTAATACCGGTATACACATACACGCCCAGAGAGGTAATACCGGCATACACGTACACGCCCAGAGAGGTAATACCGGCATACACGTACACGCCCAGAGAGGTAATACCGGTATACACATACACGCCCAGAGAGGTAATACCGGCATACACGTACACGCCCAGAGAGGTAATACCGGTATACACATACACGCCCAGAGAGGTAATACCGGTATACACATACACGCCCAGAGAGGTAATACCGGTATACACGTACACGCCCAGAGAGGTAATACCGGTATACACGTACACGCCCAGAGAGGTAATACCGGCATACACGTACACGCCCAGAGAGGTAATACCGGTATACACGTACACGCCCAGAGAGGTAATACCGGTATACACATACACACCCAGAGAGATAATACCGGTATACACGGACACGCTCAGAGAGGTAATACCGGTATACACATACACACCCAGAGAGATAATACCGGTATACACGCCCAGAGAGGTAATACTGGTATACACATACACGCCCAGAGAGGTAATACCGGTATACACATACACGCCCAGAGAGGTAATACCGGTATACACATACACGCCCAGAGAGGTAATACTGGTATACACATACACACCCAGAGAGATAATACCGGTATACACATACACGCCCAGAGAGGTAATACCGGTATACACATACACGCCCAGAGAGGTAATACCGGTATACACATACACACCCAGAGAGATAATACCGGTATACACGCCCAGAGTGGTAATACCGGTATACACATACACGCCCAGAGAGGTAATACCGGTATACACATACACGCCCAGAGAGGTAATACCGGTATACACATACACGCCCAGAGAGGTAATACTGGTATACACATACACGCCCAGAGAGGTAATACCGGTATACACATACACGCCCAGAGAGGTAATACCGGTATACACGTACACGCCCAGAGAGGTAATACCGGTATACACATACACGCCAAGAGAGGTAATACCGATATACACATACACGCCCAGAGAGGTAATACCGGTATACACATACACGCCAAGAGAGGTAATACCGATATACACATACACGCCCAGAGAGGTAATACCGGTATACACATACACACCCAGAGAGGTAATACCGGTATACACATACACGCCCAGAGAGGTAATACTGTATACACATACACGCCCAGAGAGGTAATATCGGTATAAACATACATGCCCAGAGAGGTAATACCGATATACACATACACGCCCAGAGAGGTAATACCGGTATACACATACACGCCAAGAGAGGTAATACCGATATACACATACACGCCCAGAGAGGTAATACCGGTATACACATACACGCCCAGAGAGGTAATACCGGTATACACATACACGCCAAGAGAGGTAATACCGATATACACATACACGCCCAGAGAGGTAATACCGGTATACACATACACGCCAAGAGAGGTAATACCGATATACACATACACGCCCAGAGAGGTAATACCGGTATACACATACACACCCAGAGAGGTAATACCGGTATACACATACACGCCCAGAGAGGTAATACTGTATACACATACACGCCCAGAGAGGTAATATCGGTATAAACATACATGCCCAGAGAGGTAATACCGATATACACATACACGCCCAGAGAGGTAATACCGGTATACACATACACGCCAAGAGAGGTAATACCGATATACACATACACGCCCAGAGAGGTAATACCGGTATACACATACACGCCCAGAGAGGTAATACCGGTATACACATACACGCCAAGAGAGGTAATACCGATATACACATACACGCCCAGAGAGGTAATACCGGTATACACATACACACCCAGAGAGGTAATACCGGTATACACATACACTCCCAGAGAGGTAATACCGGTATACACATACACTCCCAGAGAGGTAATACCGGTATACACATACATGTCCAGAGAGGTAATACCGGTATACACATACACGCCCAGAGAGGTAATACCGGTATACACATACACTCCCAGAGAGGTAATACCGGTATACACATACACACCCAGAGAGGTAATACCGGTATGCACATACACACCCAGAGAGGTAATACCGGTATACACATACACACCCAGAGAGGTAATACCGATATACACATACACGCCCAGAGAGGTAATACCGGTATACACATACACGCCCAGAGAGGTAATACCGGTATACACATACACTCCCAGAGAGGTAATACCGGTATACACATACACTCCCAGAGAGGTAATACCGGTATACACATTGTGACAAACGGCTTACTCCGGGGCTCCGCCGTCTGTCCGGGACTGTTAGAACACGGTCTTTTAGGGTAGGTTAAATGATGAGACGTCACGTACTGTTCCTTTAAACAGGCTATGCCTGGTTTATTCAGTCCCAGGCACTGAGACTGCCACAGTTTAAACAGAAAACAAAGCCAAACAAAAAGCTGCTCGTCTGAGCGATAACTTAAACTTAGATGTCCCTGACTCAGAGTTGGAAGTGGCTTGTCCACTTCCACCAACAAAATAAGTACCTTTGCAGTCTTTAGACAAACTAACAGAATGAATGAAGCGATTTGGGAAAGAGGCTTTCTCACCCCTCTGCAGTTCAGCAGCCTTCCAGGCTCTTGGGCGGGGCCCAGAGGAAACAGGAAACAGGTCTTATATACCTGAACTCTAATCAGCATGACAGGTGACAGAAAACAGGCAGCAGACAAACTGTGGAATGGAGTGCCTGTACCACGAGGCTGCCCTGTTCAGCTTAGACAGGACAGAAACTGTTCAGTATCCTGGGAGCCCTGTATATGGAGTTTATTACCAACCCCTGGTTTCTGTCACATATCCTCCCCCCCCAGCTCAGACCTCGAGGGGTGAGCGACCATGGATATTAGGGAGTGCATCCTTGACAACCCGTCGGCATTGCCATGTTTGTGCCCCGACCTGTGTTCCACAGAAAATTTAAAGGGCTGTAGGCTTAGGAACCACCTGGTCACCCTAGCGTTCTTCTCCCTATTTTGACACATCCAGGTAAGGGGTGCATGATCTGTGACCAATCGGAACTTTCTCCCCAACAGATAATACTTGAGTGTCTCTACAGCCCACTTTATTGCGAGACACTCTTTCTCGACTATGGAGTAATTTTTCTCCTGGGGATTTAGTTTCCTACTTAAATAAAGGATGGGGTGCTCCTCCCCTTGAGACTCCTGGGAGAGTACCGCCCCCAGCCCTACCTCAGATGCGTCGGTTTGGACTACGAACTCTTTGGAGAAGTCAGGTGTGACCAACACTGGTTGGGCACAGAGAGCTTCTTTCAGGCTTCTAAAGGCCTGTTCGGCTTCGGGGGACCACTTTACCATTAGCGGTCCTCTTGCTTTTGTGAGGTCGGTTAGTGGGGTTGCCTTAGTTGCAAAATTGGGAATAAACCTCCTATAGTAGCCAATTAACCCCAAAAAGGTCCTTACTTGTTTTTTTGTGACTGGCCTTGGCCAATTTTGTATCGCCTCTACTTTGAGTGTTTGTGGTTTGAGTAACCCTCTACCAATAGAATACCCCAGATACTTGGCCTCCTCCAGACCAATAGTGCATTTAGCGGGGTTAGCAGTTAGTCCAGCAGACCGAACTGCGTCGAGCACAGCTTGGACCTTTGGAAGGTGGGACTGCCAATCTTCACTATGGATTACCACATCATCCAGGTAGGCGGCAGCGTACCGAACATGTGGTTTTAAAATTTTATCCATCATTCTTTGGAATGTGGCGGGAGCTCCATGTAAGCCAAAAGGCAGCACCTTATATTGAAAGAGGCCGTCTGGGGTTGAGAAGGCTGTTTTTTCTTTTGCCCTTTCTGTGAGGGGAACCTGCCAGTACCCTTTTGTTAGGTCTAGGGTTGTGAGATATCGGGCTTTGCCCAGTCTCTCTACAAGTTCATCCACCCTGGGCATAGGATAAGTATCAAATTTTGACACCGCGTTTAGTTTCCGGTAGTCATTACAAAACCTTGTTGTACCGTCTGGCTTTGGGACTAAAACTATAGGGCTGTTCCACCCACTTTGGGATTCCTCAATTACGCCTAGTTTTAGCATTTTTTTAACCTCTAAACTTATAGCCTCTCTCTTGGCCTCTGGGATTCGGTACGGTTTAAGGTTAACTCGGACCCCCGGTTCAGAGACTATGTCATGTTTAATTACGTTAGTTTTACCTGGCTGTGTAGAGAAGATTTCTTTGTTCCTTCTCACTAAACTCTGGACCTCTCGTTTCTGATGCACGGACAGTGTTTCAGCTATGCTAACCTCTGGGTCAGTTTCTTGATTCTCTGACGGACCTGGGGGTACTAGGGTTAACAAGACCTCTCTATCTTTCCAGGGCTTGAGTAGGTTTATATGGTAAATTTGCTCAGGTTTCCTCCTACCTGGCTGCCTTACCCTATAATTTACTTCTCCCACTCTTTCCAAGACCTCATATGGCCCATGCCATTTAGCAAGGAATTTACTCTCCACGGTGGGAACCAGAACTAGTACCCTATCACCTGGAAAAAAAATTCTGACCCTAGCACCCTTATTATACGTATTCCTTTGTGCTTCTTGAGCTTTCTCCATGTGTTCCCTCACTATGGGTAGGACTGCAGCAATGCGGTCCTGCATTTGGGCAACATGCTCTATTACACTTCTGTAAGGGGTAACCTCGTGTTCCCAAGTTTCTTTGGCTATATCCAGTAAGCCCCTTGGATGTCGGCCATACAATAGTTCAAACGGGGAGAAGCCTGTGGATGACTGGGGAACTTCCCTAATGGCAAATAACAGGTATGGTAACAAACAGTCCCAGTTTTTCCCATCCTTATCGACCGCCCGGCGTAACATGCTCTTTAAGGTTTTATTGAACCTTTCCACTAAACCATCTGTTTGTGGATGATAGACTGAGGTTCTGAGATGCTTGATTTTTAGGAGTTTACATAGCTCTTTTGTTACTTGGGACATAAATGGTGTTCCCTGGTCAGATAAGATCTCTTTAGGAATTCCGACCCGGGAAAACAGAAGTACTAACTCTTTTGCTATGTTTTTAGCAGAGGTGCTACGTAGGGGAACTGCCTCCGGATATCGGGTAGCATAATCTAATATTACCAATATATGCTGATGTCCCCTAGCAGACTTTATTAGGGGCCCTACTAGATCCATAGCAATCCGGTCAAATGGTACCTCTATTATGGGAAGGGGTACCAATGGGCTGCGGTATGCTTTGAACGGGGCGGTGATCTGACATTCTGGGCATGAGGAACAATAGTTTGTAATTTCTGCCAGAACCCCAGGCCAATAAAAGCTTCGGAGAACCTTTTCTTTTGTCTTTTCCACCCCTAGGTGTCCCCCCAATGGATGACTATGTGCGAGGTGTAATACTACGTTACGGAATGTCCGTGGTACCAACAATTGTTTAGTTGTAACTGATTTTCTTTTATCAACCCGATATACTAGGTCGTTCTCTACCTCGAAGTAGGGGTAAGCAAGTGACCTATCTGGTTGGCCAGGAGTACTATTCTGGTCCCGTATATTTCCCCTTGCTACCGCTAATGTGGGGTCCTCCCACTGGGCCTTCTTAAAACTCCCAGGACTGACCTCTAGGTCAGCGAGGGTCTTATCCTGTACTGGGGTGGTAAGTGGCTGATCAACATCTTGATTTGGGGTATTCCCTACCAAAGTAGTGATGGGGAAGGGAATTTCACAGCACTCCTCCTTTTCCCCCTTCTTATTTGGGCCCTCGTCAACCTCCATTTCTGAAAAAGGGAAAGGATTTGTTTCTTCTAACACTTCGTTATGGTCTGCTATTGAACTCTGGGCGCTATTCTGAGCTGGGGACCACATTTTTAGAAAATGGGGAAAGTCGGTCCCTATTAACACATCATGTGCCAGTTTGGGTACAACACCCACCTTGAAATCTAAAGAACCAAATTCTGTTTCAAAAAAAACATCAACAGTGGAATATTCATGATTATCCCCATGTATACAACAAATTGCCACTCTTTGTGAACTGTTTACCTGTTTCTTCTTAATGGGCAATAGGTATTCGGACACTAGTGTGACCATACTCCCAGAGTCAAGAAGTGCCCGAACCCTCTTACCATTAACCTTTACAAATGCCCACAGATGGTTATTCAAGGGGTCCTCTGGGCTAGGGCCCATACATTGGGACAACAGCGAATCAGGTTCCACGCTGTTGCATTGCATGGGCTCATCATTTAGTGGGCAGATTTTTGCTGTGTGGCCCCTCTCATGACAATTTACACATTTAGGTACATAGTCTGTGTCCCACTTAGAGCCTTTTCCCGGCTCCCCATGTTGGCTATTGCCCTTAGTGTGCGAACCACTGTTGCTGGAGCGGCGTGAAGGTGGTCGCCGCTCTTCAGCGCCCCTTAACCCCGGTACCCTTTTACCGTCTCTGGAAGAGTCCTGGAACCTCGGATAGTGGGGTTGCTCCACGACTGTGGGTTGCGGGTGCTCTTCTGCTGCACTGTACCTTTCTACAAGGGCCACAAGCTCATCCGCATTGTGGGGGTCACTCCGACTGACCCAACGGCGTAAGGCAGAGGGAAGTTTCCTCAAGAACTGGTCCATGACCAACCGTTCCACGATGTGGCTTGCTGAGTTGATCTCGGGTTGTAGCCACTTCCGGGCGAGGTGGATGAGGTCATACATCTGGCTTCGGGTGGCTTTATCCATCGTGAAGGACCATGCGTGAAACCTTTGGGCACGAACAGCCGTGGTTACGCCGAGGCGGGCGAGGATCTCGAACTTCAATTTTGCATAGACGTTAGCTTCGGCTGGCTCTAGATCAAAGTAAGCCTTCTGGGGTTCGCCGCTTAGGAAGGGTGCGATTAGACCAGCCCACTCAGCTTCTGGCCATCCCTCTCTCTGTGCCGTGCGTTCAAACGTGAGAAGGTAGGCTTCCACATCATCCGAGGGTCCCATCTTCTGAAGGTAGTGGCTTGCCCTGGTCATTTTCGGAACTGGGGCTGCCTCTGCCAGTGGAAGGTTACTGATAGTCCCCCTCAGGATCTCGAGTTCCTGCTGTAAGCCCTGAGCGAACCGCTTTTGCTCCTCTCTCAGCAGGCGGTTTGTCTCTTGCTGGTTTGCATTAGTCTCTTGCTGGGCTATTAACAGCTGTCGCTGGGTTTCACTCGCCTGTTGCTGGGCTTCATTCGCGTCTTTCTGGACAGCGACATTGCGTACCAGCGCACTCACCACGTCTTCCATCTTGTTTGGAGAGAGAGAAAAAAAAACCTTCTTTTTTTTTTTTTTTTAAAGTTCTTTAACCCCCAGACCTTTCAGTGTTCTGCCCGCATTCTCCACCATATGTGACAAACGGCTTACTCCGGGGCTCCGCCGTCTGTCCGGGACTGTTAGAACACGGTCTTTTAGGGTAGGTTAAATGATGAGACGTCACGTACTGTTCCTTTAAACAGGCTATGCCTGGTTTATTCAGTCCCAGGCACTGAGACTGCCACAGTTTAAACAGAAAACAAAGCCAAACAAAAAGCTGCTCGTCTGAGCGATAACTTAAACTTAGATGTCCCTGACTCAGAGTTGGAAGTGGCTTGTCCACTTCCACCAACAAAATAAGTACCTATGCAGTCTTTAGACAAACTAACAGAATGAATGAAGCGATTTGGGAAAGAGGCTTTCTCACCCCTCTGCAGTTCAGCAGCCTTCCAGGCTCTTGGGCGGGGCCCAGAGGAAACAGGAAACAGGTCTTATATACCTGAACTCTAATCAGCATGACAGGTGACAGAAAACAGGCAGCAGACAAACTGTGGAATGGAGTGCCTGTACCACGAGGCTGCCCTGTTCAGCTTAGACAGGACAGAAACTGTTCAGTATCCTGGGAGCCCTGTATATGGAGTTTATTACCAACCCCTGGTTTCTGTCACAACATACATGTCCAGAGAGGTAATACCGGTATACACATACACGCCCAGAGAGGTAATACCGGTATACACATACACTCCCAGAGAGGTAATACCGGTATACACATACACATCCAGAGAGGTAATACCGGTATACACATACACACCCAGAGAGGTAATACCGGTATACACATACACACCCAGAGAGGTAATACCGATATACACATACACGCCCAGAGAGGTAATACCGGTATACACATACACGCCCAGAGAGGTAATACCGGTATACACATACACGCCCAGAGAGGTAATACCGGTATACACATACACGCCCAGAGAGGTAATACCGGTATACACATACACACCCAGAGAGGTAATACCGGTATACACATACACACCCAGAGAGGTAATACCGATATACACATACACGCCCAGAGAGGTAATACCGGTATACACATACACACCCAGAGAGGTAATACCGGTATACACATACACGCCCAGAAAGGTAATACCGGTATACACATACACACCCAGAGAGGTAATACCGGTATACACATACACGCCCAGAGAGGTAATACCGGCATACACGTACACGCCCAGAGAGGTAATACCGGTATACACGTACACGCCCAGAGAGGTAATACCGGTATACACATACACGCCTAGAGGTAATACCGGTATACACATACACGCCCAGAGAGGTAATACCGGCATACACGTACACGCCCAGAGAGGTAATACCGGCATACACGTACACGCCCAGAGAGGTAATACCGGTATACACATACACGCCCAGAGAGGTAATACCGGCATACACGTACACGCCCAGAGAGGTAATACCGGTATACACATACACGCCCAGAGAGGTAATACCGGTATACACATACACGCCCAGAGAGGTAATACCGGTATACACGTACACGCCCAGAGAGGTAATACCGGTATACACGTACACGCCCAGAGAGGTAATACCGGCATACACGTACACGCCCAGAGAGGTAATACCGGTATACACGTACACGCCCAGAGAGGTAATACCGGTATACACATACACACCCAGAGAGATAATACCGGTATACACGGACACGCTCAGAGAGGTAATACCGGTATACACATACACACCCAGAGAGATAATACCGGTATACACGCCCAGAGAGGTAATACTGGTATACACATACACGCCCAGAGAGGTAATACCGGTATACACATACACGCCCAGAGAGGTAATACCGGTATACACATACACGCCCAGAGAGGTAATACTGGTATACACATACACACCCAGAGAGATAATACCGGTATACACATACACGCCCAGAGAGGTAATACCGGTATACACATACACACCCAGAGAGGTAATACCGGTATACACATACACACCCAGAGAGATAATACCGGTATACACGCCCAGAGTGGTAATACCAGTATACACATACACGCCCAGAGAGGTAATACCGGTATACACATACACGCCCAGAGAGGTAATACCGGTATACACATACACGCCCAGAGAGGTAATACTGGTATACACATACACGCCCAGAGAGGTAATACCGGTATACACATACACGCCCAGAGAGGTAATACCGGTATACACGTACACGCCCAGAGAGGTAATACCGGTATACACATACACGCCAAGAGAGGTAATACCGATATACACATACACGCCCAGAGAGGTAATACCGGTATACACATACACGCCAAGAGAGGTAATACCGATATACACATACACGCCCAGAGAGGTAATACCGGTATACACATACACACCCAGAGAGGTAATACCGGTATACACATACACGCCCAGAGAGGTAATACTGTATACACATACACGCCCAGAGAGGTAATATCGGTATAAACATACATGCCCAGAGAGGTAATACCGATATACACATACACGCCCAGAGAGGTAATACCGGTATACACATACACGCCAAGAGAGGTAATACCGATATACACATACACGCCCAGAGAGGTAATACCGGTATACACATACACGCCCAGAGAGGTAATACCGGTATACACATACACGCCAAGAGAGGTAATACCGATATACACATACACGCCCAGAGAGGTAATACCGGTATACACATACACACCCAGAGAGGTAATACCGGTATACACATACACGCCCAGAGAGGTAATACTGTATACACATACACGCCCAGAGAGGTAATATCGGTATAAACATACATGCCCAGAGAGGTAATACCGATATACACATACACGCCCAGAGAGGTAATACCGGTATACACATACACACCCAGAGAGGTAATACCGGTATACACATACACACCCAGAGAGGTAATACCGGTATACACATACACGCCCAGAGAGGTAATACCGGTATACACATACACGCCCAGAGAGGTAATACCGGTATACACATACACGCCCAGAGAGGTAATACCCGTATACACGTACACGCCCAGAGAGGTAATACCGTTATACACATACACGCCCAGAGAGGTAATACCCGTATACACGTACATGCCCAGAGAGGTAATACCGGTATACACATACACGCCCAGAGAGGTAATACCCGTATACACGTACACGCCCAGAGAGGTAATACCCGTATACACGTACACGCCCAGAGAGGTAATACTGGAATACACATACACGTCCAGAGAGGTAATACCGGTATACACGTACAGGGCCAGAGAGGTTATACCGGCATACACATACACGCCCAGAGAGGTAATACCGGTATACACATACACGCCCAGAGAGGTAATACCGGTATACACATACACGCCCAGAGAGGTAATACCGGTATACACATACACGCCCAGAGAGGTAATACCGGTATGCACATACACGCCCAGAGAGGTAATACCGCTATACACATACACGCCCAGAGAGGTAATACCGGTATACACATACACGCCCAGAGAGGTAACACCGGTATACACGTACACGCCCAGAGAGGTAATACCGTTACACACATACACACCCAGAGAGGTAATACCGGTATACACATACACGCCCAGAGAGGTAATACTGGTATTATACACATACATGCCCAGAGAGGTAATACCGGTATACACATACACGCCCAGAGAGTAATACCAGTCTACACGTACACGCCCAGAGAGGTAATACCGGTATACACATACACGCCCAGAGAAGTAATACCGGTATACACATACACGCCCAGAGAGGTAATACCGGTATACACATACACGCCCAGAGAGGTAATACCGTTACACACATACACACCCAGAGAGGTAATATTATACATATACATGTCCAGTATTATCTCTACTTTTTTACATGACAATGGGACGTCATGTGGTAGCACGTTGCCACGGGACAATGCAGCGTCATTTGGCACCGCGGTGGTGCAGGAGGAGGGGCGACCTGGCCAGGGCACGCTGCTCCCAGTCCGGTACGGCTGCCAGTAGCACACTTTGGTCCTAGAAGGGACTGCCCCTTTAACTGTTGGATTGTATCAATAAACAAGGAAATATACCTATACAAAGTAACACAAAACAGAACCAGTGCTAAATTCCTTGCCCAAATCTCACAACTCATATTGGTACCAGATCCATAAGAAAAGAAAATGACTTTGTCAAGACTGCATGGAACTACGACCGACCTTCAGTCCGAGAGATCTCCGTTCCCTAATTTCTATGTTAATAGTATGATTGGTTTGCCTATCTTACATAATCCACACTGCCCCTTCAATAGATTTTACACAAGGCCCATGACACATGTTGATTGAGGGCAGCCGTGTGCTTAATAACTGGAAAGTCATTTGAAGATAAAGTTCCAATGCATAATTTATCTTAAATTCTGCATCAGCAGGACCTGGGACGTTGAGCTACACAACAGCTAAATCAGTGTAAGTAATCAGAAGATAGGGGGACTTACAGTATGCAGAAGGCTTTTCAAGAAGTAATTATCCTTCTTCATGGAGACACACAAGGATAGCCACAAGGCAACTGAAATTAATGGGAAATGTATCACTGCTTAGAGATAAAGAATTGGGTTACCTGTAGTTTACAAAAGAAGAAAACAAATGTTGAAGAAAAAGTATTTTATATACTGTATGTATATATATATATATATATATATATATATATATATATATATATATATATATATATATATATATATATAAAAAGTAGATAGATGATAAATACAGTATATAATGAGAGAAAAGATACAAAGATAGATAGATAGAGATACATTATTTGATCTGTAGGTACATACTGTATATATACTGATATATATATATATATCTCATGGATAGAAAAATAGATCGATAGATGTATACAGAAAGAGATTAGAGATACTGTATTAGAGATTAGATTATACATATAGATAGACAGAGATATAGGTAGACAGACAGATAAATAAATTAGATGATTGTTTCTCTATCTGACTCCCTCCTCTTTAATTCATCCCCAACACCAACTCCCTCACACATTACCTGCTCTCACAGCTCTACCTCTGCACACTCCCACTTACTGCTTCCCCAACTCCATCACACATTACCTGCTCTCACTGCACTACCTCCGCACACTCCCACTTACTGCTTCCCCAACACCAACTCCCTCACACATTACCTGCCCTCACTGCTCTACCTCCGCACACTCCTACTTACTGCTTCCCCAACCCCAACTCCATCACACATTACCTGCTCTCACAGCTCTACCTCTGCACACTTCCACTTACTGCTTCCCCAACTCCCTCACACATTACCTGCTCTCACAGCTCTACCTCCTCACACTCTCACTTACTGCTTCCCCATCTCCCTCACACATTACCTGCTCTCACAGCTCTACCTCCTCACACTCTCACTTACTGCTTCCCCATCTCCCTCACACATTACCTGCTCTCACAGCTCTACCTCCGCACACCCCCACTTACTGCTTCCCCAACACCAACTCCCTCACACATTACCTGCTCTCGCAGCTCTACCTCCGCACACTCCCACTTACTGCTTCCCCAACTCCCTCACACATTACCTGCTCTCACAGCTCTACCTCTGCACACTCCCACTTACTGCTTCCCCAACTCCCTCACACATTACCTGCTCTGACAGCTCTACCTCCGCACTCTCCCACTTACTGCTTCCCCAGCGCCAACTCCCTCACACATTACCTGCTCTCACAGCTCTACCACCACAAACTCCCACTTACTGCTTCCCGAACACCAACTCCCTCACACATTACCTGCTCTCACAGCTCTACCTCCTTTTAATCCCTTTTACTGCTTCCCCAACATCAACTCCCTCACACATTACCTGATCTCACAGCTCTACCTCCGCACACTCCCACTTACTGCTTCCCCAACTCCCTCACACATTACCTGCTCTCACAGCTCTACCCCCGCACACTCCCACTTACTGCTTCCCTAACTCCCTCACACATTACCTGCTCTCACAGCTCTACCTCCGCACACTCCCACTTACTGCTTACCCAACACCAACTCCCTCACACATTACCTGCTCTCACAGCTCTACCTCCTCACGCTCCCACTTACTGCTTCCCCAACGCCAACTCCCTCACACATTACCTGCTCTCACAGCTCTACCTCCGCACACTCCCACTTACTGCTTCCCCAACTCCCTCACACATTACCTGCTCTCACAGCTCTACCTCCGCACACTCCCACTTACTGCTTCCCCAACTCCCTCACACATTACCTGCTCTCACAGCTCTACCTCCGCACACTCCCTCTTACTGCTTCCCCAACACCAACTCCCTCACACATTACCTGCTCTCACAGCTCTACCTCCGCACACTCCCCTTACTGCTTCCCCAACTCCCTCACACATTACCTGCTCTCACAGCTCTACCTCCTCACGCTCCCACTTACTGCTTCCCCAACACCAACTCCCTCACACATTACCTGCTCTCACAGCTCTACCTCCTCACGCTCCCACTTACTGCTTCCCCAACACCTACTCCTTCACATAACAAGCAGCTGTCCAAGACACCCCAACCTTCTCATCCTCTGTACTTTATGTTTCTAATTACTATTCCTTATTGAATGCAAGTTCTTTGGGGCAGGGCCGTTCTTATCTACTGTAACAATGTATGTTAATGTTTGTTGTGTATTGTTTTCTCTTCCTCCAACCTTATTGTACTGCTCTATGGAATATGTTTGTTCTTTTTAAGATGATGATGATGATGATGATGATGATGATGATGATGATGATGATGATGATGATGATGATGATGATGATGATGATGATGATGATGATGATGATGATGATGATGATTATTACAGTATAATTATTATATAGACAGATAGATGTAGCTTACAGGATTACTCTTTTTAATGAGAGGTATTGAGATATGGTATATTGGGATATACGGTACAAACACTGGCTTTGGAGCCTATAGAAATCTATCTGATCCAAATCCGGCAAAACATTTCACTCATCTCTACCGATAACCAATATTTTGCCATGAAAACATGTGAATCTTCTTTACCTCCAAAACACCAAACGTACCACGCTTACCATCTTTACTACACAGTATTTGGCCCAAGCAAGAGATTTCTTAATACACAGAACAATGTTGCCTTTAAAAGAATAGAACAATTCCTGTTTCACTGCACTGCAGCAGAAGTTAGTCTGTCATTGTGGGAGCAGATACCCATTTATCATGTTACTCTCCTGAAAGGATTGCATTGCGTTATTACTGTATGTACTGGCACTGCGCACAGCATGGTATATGTACTTCACAGAAGCAAGCAAATCTCAAAAGTCAAACCACCTTAGAAATGAAATGAGTCAGATTCTGACAAATGAACCCGCAATGGCCTAACAGACGTCTCATTTGCATGTTTACATAGCTATGGGATTATGAGTCAATGGGGCATATTCTATAAACTTCAATAACTAACTCATCGAGACTCTCAACCAGCGAGCAACTCGCAGATCTCATCTCTCCCCCCTTGGAGTTGCGGTAGGATTTAGATGAAAATTTTTATTTTTACTGCATCGGATCATCGAAGCTGGGAGTGTCCGGAGCTGCCCCGCATTAATACCAGCTCCGGAGACCCCCGCATTAATACCAGCTCCGGAGACCCCCGCATTAATACCAGCTTCGGAGACCCCCGCATTAATACCAGCTCCGGAGACCCCCGCATTAATACCAGCTCCGGAGACCCCCGCATTAATACCAGCTCCGGAGACCCCTGCATTAATATCAGCTCCGGAGACCCCCGCATTAATACCAGCTCCGGAGACCCCCGCATTAATACCAGCTCCGGAGACCCCCGCATTAATACTAGCTCCGGAGACCCCGGCATTAATACTAGCTCCGGAGACCCCGGCATTAATACCAGCTCCGGAGCTGCCCCGCATTAATACCAGCTCCGGAGACCCCCGCATTAATACCAGCTCCGGAGACCCCCGCATTAATACCAACTCCGGAGACCCCCACATTAATACCAGCTCCGGAGACCCCCACATTAATACCAGCTCCGGAGACCCCCACATTAATACCAGCTCCGGAGACCCCCGCATTAATACCAGCTCCGGAGACCCCTGCATTAATATCAGCTCCGGAGACCCCCGCATTAATACCAGCTCCGGAGCTGCCCCGCATTAATACTAGCTCCGGAGACCCCCACATTAATACCAGCTCTGGAGCTGCCCCGCATTAATACCAGCTCCGGAGACCCCGGCATTAATACCAGCTCCGGACACCCCCGCATTAATACCAGCTCCGGAGAGCCCGGCATTAATACCAGCTCCGGAGACCCCCGCATTAATACCAGCTCCGGAGACCCCCGCATTAATACTAGCTCCGGAGACCCCGGCATTAATACTAGCTCCGGAGACCCCGGCATTAATACCAGCTCCGGAGCTGCCCCGCATTAATACCAGCTCCGGAGACCCCAGCATTAATACCAGCTCCGGAGACCCCCGCATTAATACCAGCTCCGGAGACCCCCGCATTAATACCAGATCCGGAGACCCGTGCATTAATATCAGCTCCGGAGACCCCCGCATTAATACCAGCTCCGGAGCTGCCCCGCATTAATACTAGCTCTGGAGACCCCCACATTAATACCAGCTCTGGAGCTGCCCCGCATTAATACCAGCTCCGGAGACCCCCACATTAATACCAGCTCCGGACACCCCCGCATTAATACCAGCTCCGGAGCTGCCCCGCATTAATACCAGCTCCGGAGACCGCCCGCATTAATACCAGCTCCGGAGACCCCGGCATTAATACCAGCTCCGGAGACCCCCCACATTAATACCAGCTCCGGAGACCCCCGCATTAATACCAGCTCTGGAGACCCCCGCATTAATACCAGCTCTGGAGCTGTCCCGCATTAATACCAGCTCCGGAGACCCCCGGCATTAATACCAGCTCCGGAGACCCCCACATTAATACAAGCTCCGGAGACCCCCACATTAATACCAGCTCCGGAGACCCCCGCATTAATACTAGCTCCGGAGACCCCCGCATTAATACCAGCTCCGGAGCTGCCCCGCATTAATACCAGCTCCGGAGACCCCCGCATTAATACCAGCTCCGGAGACCCCCGCATTAATACCAGCTCCGGAACTGCCCCGCATTAATACCAGCTCCGGAGACCCCCGCATTAATACCAGCTCCGGAGACCCCCGCATTAATACCAGCTCCGGAGACCCCCGCATTAATACCAGCTCCGGAGACCCCGGCATTAATACCAGCTCCGGAGACCCCGGCATTAATACCAGCTCCGGAGACCCCCCCGCATTAATACCAGCTCCGGAGACCCCCCCGCATTAATACCAGCTCCGGAGACCCCCGCATTAATACCAGCTCCGGAGACCCCCTGCTTCCATCCGATGTAATAAAAATACATTTGTAGGCAGCTTCATTACCTTAGCGGCCAACTGCTAAGGTAATGAAGGGGTTAAATAACAATGCCCAGATTATTGGGGGTAACGGGTGTGGGTGAAGGTGGCATTTGGTCCATGGTGGGTGTTTAGGCCTTGCGGAAGGGTTAACCCTTTCATTACCTTAGCGGTCCCATCCTTTCTTCTGCTCTCAGTATCTCCATTAATACACAACACTGTTGTAATGCAGAGCAGGTCAACGCCTTATATCCAACAGCGGGGCATCTCGTATACATTAATGTATACTTAGGGGCAATACAATAGAATTTCCCAGGCAACCTTCCCCAAAGACCTTACAATCTAACTTAGGTGACTGAGGCACAGGGAGATAAAGTGACTTGCCCAAGGTTACAAGGAGAGATGACACTAACATTTGACCTACTTAAAGGCAGTAACGTAACCACTGAGCGACTACTTGTGCCCAATCTTTGCGTTTGTTCCTAATGACTTGATACTAGAAAGCTCTTTGCAGAAGAGATAATAGTAACATCTGAGTGGAGTTCCTTTGCTAAGCAGTATTTTCTGCACCCTGCCCTAGTACAGCTGTTCCTGTTTTGTTTTTTGTTTTTTCATGTGAGAAGCCTCCTGGTAGGATGTAATAGGGAAATGAAATTGACAGAAATGTGAATTCCCAATTACAACACATCCACATTCGTTAGGAAACAAAACCAAGCACTGTCCTACGCAAACTTCCAGTATTAGATTAAATTGCACGAAGTTCTAAGAAGTGCCAGGATTCTCTCTCTGACATGTCCAGATACAGTATGTACGTCGGGCTTGGAAGCAGAAGACTTTAAGAGACATTTAAAAAGGATACTAACCAAGAGACAGCCAAATAAGGTAAATCATATCATTCCTTGTGTCTGCCTACATTGTGAGCTGTTTTAACGCATTTGAATACAAATCAGTAACAGTTATTGGATGTTTATTTAAGAGTATGAACTCAATGGTCAACGTTGGTTCTCTTGGGTGCAGTCCTCCAATCCGGGGAATATGCAGAGAAAAAGAAGAAAGAAAAGAGTGTAATTCTCCATTTACCATATGTTAGAAATGGAGACATTCAGAATGTATTGTACTGTATATCTTTAAAAAGAACTTCATTGGAAAGCAGGGAGAGAGGGAGAGAGGGAGAGGAAGAGAGGAAGAGGGAGAGGGAGAGAGAGAGTGTAAGAGAGAGAGAGAGTGAGAGAGAGAGAGAGAGAGTGTGAGAGAGAGAGTGTGAGAGAGAGAGAGTGTGAGAGAGAGAGTGTGAGAGAGAGAGTGTGAGAGAGAGAGTGTGAGAGCGAGAGTGTGAGAGCGAGAGTGTAAGAGAGGTTTTGAGAGGTTTTGAGAGGACCTGGTTTTTTTTAGGCAGCGAGCATTTTTGATTAATTATTCACTCGAGATGTTTTTTGATATTTGTCCTAATATCTATATATTCACTGTTTTCACATTTTTATTCACTATTGTCACATCATCACTGATTATTAGATTACTATTTAGTTATATCACTGGGTTAGTGAATAGTTTTAGCGCTATTGTGTATGCTTTATTCTGAAGAGTCTGAGCGGACCTATTCTCTTGCACGTCCTTATTCCCAATACTGTACACGGCACACCTCCCCGCACAGGTCCGCACAGGGCACTCATAGGTTCAAATCCCAGCACGCCCCAATATAAATGTGTACAAGCTGAATTTGGATTATTATTTTTTTAATCTTGTAATATACTGAGTGTATGTATTATCAAGTAATATTACAGATGTAGACCATGGTTTTGCTTCGGCAAATAACACATCATATTCACTATACTGCGTATGTGGCAGCAGGAGGGGGCGCGCATTGTGCGAGGAATCAGTTGAAACTGATTTCTTGGCGCGGCGGGCAGGTCACGTGAGCGGATCGCCCAATGAGGGCGAACCAGCTCCGTGATGTCACTGGCCCGCCCCAAGACACGCCCCGTGATGGCGCGTCTAGCATGTCCAGAAAACACACCCGCTCCACGCGGGGGATGTTACGGACGCGCACGCCTCCGCGCTGGCAAAGGCAGTATGGACCTGCCCATAGGCCGCGCTCACGGTGGCGGCGTCGCTACGTGTGTGTGCTTGCGTCCGCGTGCACTTCAAGGACTCCATGATTGTGTAAGGTAGTTCCTCAAGTGCCCGCGGCGCTGCACGCGCCAACGCAGCTACATTTTGCCGCCACAACAGAAATTTAAATTGCGGGCAGCAGTCACGTGACGTCAGCGTCACATGAGCTGGTTCAGCCAATGAGGGCGAACCAGCTCGGTGAGGCGTTCATCACGCCCCCTGCCACACCCCCGATCACCGAGACCCATCTCCTGCAGCTAGCGCACGCATCACTGGGGCTGCAGGAGTATGCACATGGAAGCGCCGGCGCCGCCACCGTCAGCTCGGCCTTGTCTGCCACGGTCATGCTGTGGGGGGGGGGGAAGCAAGTGTCTGCCACAGTCACGCTGGGTGGGGGGAGGGCAGTGTCTGCCACAATCACGCTGTGGGGGGGGGGGGGGGGCAGTGTCTGCCACGGTCACGCTGGGTGGGGGGAGGGCAGTGTCTGCCACAATCACGCTGTGGGGGGGAGGGCAGTGTCTGCCACGGTCACGCTGTGGGGGGGGGGGCAGTGTCTGCCACGGTCACGCTGTGGGGGGGGAGGGCAGTGTCTGCCACGGTCACGCTGTGGGGGGGAGGGCAGTGTCTGCCACGGTCACGCTGTGGGGGGGGCAGTGTCTGCCACGGTCACGTTGTGGGGGAAGGGGGGAGGGCAGTGTCTGCCACAGTCATGTTGTGGGGTGGGGGGTGGGGCAGAAACAGTGTCATATTTTATATTTATGACAATTAGCTCACTTTAATGTAAGGCCATATTTACACAGAAGAGGTAACTCCATAGCTGTCCCCTGAATTTGTCTTCTGGGACGAAAACCAGCGCAGTCTCCCGACCTCCCTGCAGGTTGGCCAATCTCCTGCACTTGGGCAGATCTGTGTCTTCCTCTCTTGTGTAATTCTCCTTCCCTTGCCTCCAGGGGGCAGCAGAGAGTAGGAAGGGAAACCTCGCTAACTGCGTAGTAATTCTGGGCTACTTGCTGCTACACTCACTCATGTGCGTACTCTGACTTGCCGAGCTCATGGTGGTGGCGGCGCTACGTGCGCACACTGGTGTCCACGCGCACTTCCAGGACTCTTACCTTATTGCCTATTGGATTTCTTCAAGTTCACGCGGCGCTGCGTTGCGCGCGTCGACGCTGCTACATTTTGACGCTACAACTGAAATTGAGATTTGGGGCTGCAGTAGTGTGTCGTCAGCGTCACTTTAGCTGGTTCAGCCAATGAGGGTGAACCAGTTCAGTCACGCATCTGTGACGCATTCTCCACGACCCCCACCCCGTCCCCGATCGCCGCCACCGATCTCCTGCAGCTAGCGCACACCGCTGGGGCTGCAGGAGCGCACGTGGGGGCGTCCGAACCACAACCATGAGCGTGGCAAGTCAGAGCACGCCGGCTAGGCGATTAACTGGGTGTCCGGGTACAGTCTCACCAGAAAGGAGGCAAGGAAAGTTACATTGGTCAGATTACGAATGAATAAAGTGAGGGATTATTTATTTTACACCTTTTAAAAATGTTTGCCTGTTCTATTTTATTTTTAGTGGTTTTTTCCTAGCTCTTGATTTGCCGTGTTGATGGTGACGGAAAGTAAATTAAGCAGTACTTTTTAATTAAATCAATAATTTTTTATAGCCAGCTGCTGCTGTGAAAACAGCCTGTGTGTTGACAGCTCTTGTCTCGTATAAAAAACATGGCATGCCACGGACATGCCACAGAACAAGTAAATCAGCAGCTATGAAAAGAAGCTTCAATGCAGATAGGAACAGACTCAGCACAGTTTAATGGCTGATGATAAAGCTGTCCTCGCCATGCTGGAGAAGAGTCATTCCTGAAAAACTACGATATTTACTGTTTGTTTGCAAAAAAACTTTTTGCAAGGTCACCACCAACCAATGCTCAGATAACATGGCTGTGTAACACCTTAAGTGTCACAATTTAAGTGTCTGGCAGAGTTAATTTTGGAGTTGAAATTGGAGGTGAAGATTTGAGGAAGATCTGGACTCTGCACAACAACAACTCTGCAGCTGTGAGAACGTGACTTTCTAAATGCTGTGATTATTTGTACTTTTCCTATCCTCCAACACCTGGGAACTCTCTCCTCCTGCATCTCACTATGCCCTCCCTACTGCTTTTTCTGTTTACCGTTTCCTCACTCCTTTGTGAACGTCTCTGTTCTCTCCAACTTCCCCACTCCCCACTGCACCATTATTTATACACCTCTCTCCCAACAACTTCTTTACCCCTCAATAAAAAAACACCCACACAAATCCTCTATTCACACCCTCTATCTACTCCTTCCCGCTGCCGGGGATCTCCCCTAAGCCTGAACCCAGACATACACACCTGATCTCACCCACGCCTCCCTGCCATCTCTTCCCCTGTAAATGGTGTTAACCTTCAGATTTTATACTGACTAACCTTAAAACTAGACCCAAAAATCAAGCATCCCAATAGCCTGCACTCATGGCTACTGTCCCACACTCACAGTCACTCCTACCACCCATTGTGCCCAAGCACTGCCATCTACAGCATTTACTCCCTCACCTGCTGTCTCTGTAACTCTCCCATCATTCCACTTAGATTGTAAGCTCTTCGGGGCAGGGATTTCCTTTCCCATTGTCTGATTTTGCTGCACTTATTGTATTATTATAATTCCCTGTACTGTTTTCTTTGTGAAGCGCTAAGTACACTTTTAGTGCTATATAAATAAAGCCATACAATACAATACAACATTGGCCATATGACCATTGGTATTTTTAACGGAAGTTTAAAAATGATATATATATATACACTGTATATACACACACACACACACACACACACACACACACACACACACACACACACACACACACACACACACACACACACACACACACACACGTGTGTATACATGCATATATATATATTAAAACAAAAAAATCACTGTTTGCCATTTACATTGAATTTAACAACATTTATTACTTTTCTTGCAAAACTATTTTAGAGATAATATTGTGAAATTGCAAATTTATTGAAATGGGACAAGTTTGTACATCACTAGGAAAGTTTTCAGCTGCATCCGTTTGAATAGGTGTCCAGGACTTGACTTATTCTGTCCCACTCATGTTGAAGCACACACCATGCTTTTCTAATCCTTGATACCTTCTATGCCAGTAGTTCAGGAGGCAACATGATCTAGTGCCAGCATGAGCCTCTAAAAGGACCACACACTGCTTCTCTCTGCAGGGACGTTGCAGCCACTGGAAGAAGCTTCTCCCATAGCCCTCCGGTCAGTTGCCTAATGCCTGAGTGCTGATGTGTGCTGTGCTGAAAAGGACAGTGTTAATCAAATGCTGCTGAAGACATCGGTTAAAGGGGCCGAAGGTCAAGCCATCATGGGCAAAATGCAGCCCACCAATGTTTTACAGATGTAGCAGCAATTATTCCTCCCGTATTGTAGCGGGACACACACAACGCTCCCGCGGAAGCAGACACCATTGTGCAACCGCTAGCCGCGCACAAAAAAGGGCGGACTAACATGTGGACGAGGTTTCTGCGCTCGTGCTGTCAATCAATGCAGATGATAAAATCCGTTTGCAGCTACACGTGAGGAGCCACTCCTCAAATCACCAATATTTATTGGGAATTCCCAGAAGGGAACTCCCAAAATAACAAAAATGCACACCGAGCGCACCACGGATTAGTAATAAAATGATATTTTAATACAATAAATATAGTCCAATAGACCACAGAACAGTGTCACTAAATAATATATACAGTCCAATAAAGACCATAAAAAACAAAGTGCACAAAATAAAATGCAATACAATAAAATAAACACAGTCCCACGCCAGAGGGAAAAAACCCACAGGTGGGAAAAACTCCACAGAGGTCTAAATAAGAACAAAGCAACAGGGCACACAGGTGGCAGAACGTGCAGCTAAAACAGTCACAGTGAGAGCTCTAAAAGCCCCCTGGTAAAGAAGCACAATGAGGGGAATAGATACTGACCACAAGTGGTAGCGGATGGCGCGTGTGATCACGGAAATGTACAGACAGCGTGAACGCACTGCAGATCTCTCCTCCACTCGCACTTCCTGATAGTCCCCTTCCAGCCAATGACCGGACATTTCCGTGATGCTCTGCGTGCATTTTTGTTTTTGTAGGGCTAACATGTTATCACACCTGCAGGCACACGCTAAGGGTTTGATTAAGCCTTCTACATCTGTATATCAATCGTTTTTTTTGCAAAAGTTAGACTATTAATTTGTTTGCATATAGGGGTAATTTGAACACGCAATGGCAAACTAATTGCTGGCGATCCAATACTGTATATACAGTATCATGATATATATCTCCTGATCCAGGATCCCCCCAAAGTTACTGTACGAAAGGATCAGTCCTGCACCGGGAGGCCTGACAAAACAAACTTGTACAGAGGGATGTGGTAAAGTGATCCAAGGCCACACTCTTATGATGCACCAATTAATACTTCCACATAATAATTCATGAGGAAGAGAAACCTGAGGAGACACTAGTCTAGGTAATGCCTAATGGTATGAAGGCTGTCACATACACGGATTAAATCCTGAGGAAATAGTAACTGCAATAAATAATGCAATACTACAGTATTTTCTGAAATAACTGATAGGGTATTGTAGTACCTAATACCAGTACTGAATCCAAAAGGATATAATCAATAACAAAAAGTATATACCAAAATTGGCAGACCTATGATTCTAGACTAGTGTGTCGTGAAGGTACAAATGTAGTACGGCGTATGGTCACTAAGCGAACTCAGATTGGTGAGAAATAATCACCTACACATATAATAATAACGCAACTGATGAATGGGTAAAAAACATCCTAAAAGGAAGGGATCCTATAAAGGGCTAGCATAAAATATGCAGAGAAGAAGCCCTGAGGCACGGTTCAGTCACCGTATCCAGTTATAGCCTCCTGTCTATTGTGAGCAATATATAATTGACAATACATATGGATCACCATGGATATATCCCCAAAAAAACAGACTGAAATGCTGTGCAGTCTGTATAGCAACAAGAGGTAGCTTCAAGGTAGGCAACATAGTAGCTGTGGGCTTTCTAACAGCTTCAATATATCTTAATAGATATCGGTTGCATGGTATTAACTAACTATATATCCATCCATGCAGGGCTTTTTCTCTGCATGTTTTATTTTCACTTACCTCCGCTTTATCTTTTTGAGTGCATTCATTGGGGAATCTTTCTGTTTGTTTTGTCAGTAGTCCCTTCATCCCTATTTGCACCATAAGATTTGCCTCATTGTTCTTTACTACTTCATTGTCACTTAAGCTGATGTGGGAGCTTTCCCCTCTTTCACCCCTCACCCCGTTTTATGAACTGCTCCGGGAGGCCCCAGATTTAGGTAAGGGGCCAGGGGCATGTACTTTAGGACAGGGATTGATCAAAATCAAGACCCTTTAACAAATACATACTGTACGTCTGGCAATGCTTCAATAGAAGGGCAACAAACCTGAAACAAATGACTATTCATACTACAGTACTGTATGGGGAAGACATTTTATTGATATCCTTACATTTTGACCACCTCATATTACAGTCAATGGGAGTTTCCTGAGCGTACTGAGTAAGCCCTTTGCTGATGAAGATCTGGACAGACTGAAATGTTGGCGCACTGTGTCAATATTTCAGTTACCATCCCCGTGCCGCCAGTCTTTTGAATGACTGTAATTCCTTCTGAGATGAAAGTAGTTTAATACCCACTGGTTTCTCTTGCAGTTTATTTTAGATTAAGACCTTTGGCCGTTGGCCCTCCATGCTCTTCATAAACTTTGGGGAGCGAGTCATTAGATCTGCATTTAATTAAACGTGTCCATCAAACATTTTATTGCCAATTAAAGAAGTTACTTACTTGTTACTGCTATTTTATCAGGCACTGGATTTATTTGACAGAATTCTGCTTCTGATGCACATTTTTGATAAATTATTAAGAATTCCCATTAATTTCTTTCAAATAGGACTCAGTCTATTACACAATTTCTTTATCATTTAATTACAGGACATCCTTGACTTATAAAATATGCAAGTGCAATAATTAAAGCTACTTTTTGAAAAGTAAGGCTAAGATATCTAAAAGTAATTTAAAGTATGCAATTTGTATAGTGGAATCTTTTCTCATGCTGACACAATACAGACCTCTTTTCTAATCAATGTACTTAGATTGTAAATGGGTATACTCCAGAGGTTCTAAACTCCAGTCTTCAAGCCCCCCCAAATAGGTCAGGTTTTAAGGATATCCCAGCTTCAGCACAGGTGGCTCAATCACTGGCTCAGTCGAAGACTTGTTAGGGGGTCATGAGGGCTGGAGTAGAGGACCCCTGGGTTACTCGATACTGTACTTTAGACGCCTTCTCTCCATCTCTGCTGATGACCTTTCAGAGAAAACCCTATTTCCCTCTTGCTCTGCTCCTTCATACATACCACAGGCCTTCCAAACTACAACCCAATGTCCATATGTAACATGTGAATGAGTAAAGCAGTTATAGAAGTACTAATGCTGTAGCTATGGACATGTAACTTGAAAGGAGGTCGATTTAGTAGAGGAGGTGTTGGTCTTGAATACACACATTTAGTGGTTCAATTCCTGTTTGGGAAACTTACACTTTACTGATTGGGCAAATACGTATTTATTTCAGTGCCTTCCAAGGACATTCTTAAAAAAAAGATGCATATTTCCCAGTAGGTGGGATGGCATGGACTAGTGCAGTGCAGAAGTTCTCAAACTGTGGTCTCTGGACCAATGTTGGTCGCCAAAAGACTTAAGTAGTGGTTCCTGGAGCATTTTAAAATTCACCCTCACTCTCTTTTCTAACGTCTGAGCATTTAATTTCACTACTATATATTAGATACAGATCTAGTGTTTTTTTTAATTGTTATACAGATGCAGTATATAGTGATGAACAAAGTATAGTATAATTATGGAGGTCCAATGATTATTAACACAACACTATACACAAGAAGACTACATCCGCTTCTCCCATTTACCCATGATAACTATATCCTCCCCTTCCCTACATTCCCCCGAATTAACCACAGCACAACCAGGATTTGGCTAAACCGACCACAACATTTATTTGA
Organism: Ascaphus truei; assembly: GCF_040206685.1. NCBI lineage: Eukaryota > Metazoa > Chordata > Amphibia > Anura > Ascaphidae > Ascaphus > Ascaphus truei. The sequence continues at coordinate 3,998,272 of NC_134495.1, forward strand.
ACAAGATTTCCCAATAATCCAAATCGGTCCTGGTGGCACCCCCATACATAGACTGCCTTATGCCCACCACCAGTAATACCAACTCGATGGACATCCCCCACTACCACCTAACCACCGCCTACTGGCAACTGGACAGTAATCAAACCCCCAACACTGCCATACGAGAGCAGCACACCAACCAACTCCATCCTCAGGAGTCCCTCACTAACCGGGATCACCGGCCCTTGTTATGACCATTCAAAGATACCCATCCCTTCTTTTCCTCCCCCAACACGGAACGCCTCTTTTTAACCTCGCTCTTTGTATTCCCATCCCGCTCTGCTATTTTTATTTCCACAATACACATTTATACTTGACTGCTAAGGGGGTTGGGTGGGTAGATTCAGCACGTTGTTCCTTCCAACTGCTATTCCTAGCCTACTTCCACTCCCCAAAACTCTGCCGTCCCCCTCCTTGCTAACCCAATAACCAGCACTCACCCTTCCCCATATAAATATCACCACAGAAACCAACCACGCCTCCCCCAATCCTGTCATGCACTCTTTCCATCCTATTTGTCAGGTACGTCTTCCAGGGAAACACGGGCTGACTTACACGTGGTTTGCGATATGTGACAGTTTGAGGACGGCGGCCCTTGTGAGAAGGTCACTGTCTTTGAAGTGGCTGAATCAGGTTGGAATCTCAGTGTCGGTTTATAATGCTTTGCCTCAGGCCCTGAAATGAGATATAGGGGGCAGGGAGACTAAGGCCGGGGCCCCGGTACCTGCTGAAGCCCGGTTTTGGTCAAAAAGGTTAGAAGGAAATTTTTCACGAATTTTTAGACGTTTTTGAAAATGTCGCGGGAAGCGAATCTCGGCGGCGATGTATATCTCTGACTGTAACTTGCGATGACCTGATGTTAAGAGGAGAATATTGGGGTAAGGTCGGAGCTCCCTTTTATATTCAATATATCTGTGCTGCGTAGGGTAGCAGGGTTATTATTTATTACATTTATATGTATTGCACGGGAAAGCGGAAAGCCATAAAAAAGCGAGGAGGGTCTCTGGAGATGAACCCCATTCATTTCAGCTCCGGGAACCCCCCGTTTCCGGAGATACGTACGTAGTGGGGGCGCCGGTAGCCACTGCCGGGTTCACATTATGGCGGATTTTCAAAGCTCCGTATCCTGTGACATCAACTGGTGCGGCTTCCTATTGGTCCATGTGACCGGGGGCTTTAAACTGCAGGAGATACCAGCACCCCCTATGGAGGGTAGTATCTCCAGAATAAGGGGGTTCCTGGAGCTAAAATTGTCGGGGTTCAGCCAATTGGCCCCTGCTTCAAACAAAAAAACACTTCATGTATTGCTCCTTTAAGTGATGTGTGTCACTGTGTGTGTCACTGTGTGTGTCACTGTGTGTGTCACTGTGTGTGTATCTGTGTGTGTCACTGTGTGTGTCACTGTGTGTGTCACTGTGTGTGTATCTGTGTGTGTCACTGTGTGTGCCACTGTGTGTGTCTCTGTGTGTCTCTGTGTGTGTCTCTGTGTGTGTCTCTGTGTGTGTCTCTGTGTCTGTCTCTGTGTGTGTCACTGTGTGTGTCACTGTGTGTGTCTTGTTAAATAATTGAATAAACTACATTCATAAATTATTGAAAATAATTTTGTGTTCGGGTGTCATTAGTGTCTCAGAGGAACAGAAACGAGGGGGTTACATATTTCCAATTACATTTCTTTTGAGTTCCAAATCACACTTCTTTACCCCACATTATACAAGTTATAGTGGGTAAAACAGTGACAACCCCCCCCCCCACACACACACACACACGTACAGTGTACAGCAAATTAAAATCCCCCGTGTGAGCACATTCACAACACGTCTCAGGCAGAAACAATAATACTTATAGTATAAGAAAAAGCACCCGTTATCACGATTTAACCCATTAAAGCTGCAGTATTACGGGGATAGATACTCAATGGGTTGGCACCTATAAATTCAGCAGAAACCGCTTTCCTTTGGGTTCATTTCGTTCAATGCCACTTCCCACAAATAAAGCGGTTTGTCAGGAGCATGTTGGAATAGTAATGACTTCCAAATAAGCTGGAATAGCGGTGGTGCTAATGACTTTACAAAAAGAGGTATTACCATCAGTGACTGTTGTATCACTGACACCGTACACACCACATCGTTTCCCGTGGTCAGCACACACATCACACCGGACACTACCGTATGTAACTGGCGTAAAGGCATCTAGAATAGCGAAGTGAAGATATCAGTGAATGTTCTGTATTGGCATGAACTGAGATAGTCTTTACCGAGTCCTCAGAGGCAATAAAGTTCTTATAAAACATTATGGGTCATATTTACCGTGTCCATAAAAAACACATTTTGCAGCCAGACGGTGGCTTTTGGTATAGCACTGCTTAGAAAATATGGGCCAGTGTGTTGATAGTGGATAGTTTGAGAACTTTTGATATAACTTTTGTTGCCAAACGTTCTATCAAAAAGTTTGCGAGTTTTGCAAGCGAAACTGCACCCGAGCGAATCCTGGCCGGTGCGAGTCCTGGCCGGTGCGAATCCTGGCCGGTGCGAATCCTGGCCGGTGCGAATCCTGGCCGGTGCGAATCCTGGCCGGTGCGAATCCTGGCCGGTGCGAATCCTGGCCGGTGCGAATCCTGGCCGGTGCGAATCCTGGCCGGTGCGAGTCCTGGCCGGTGCGAGTCCTGGCCGGTGCGAGTCCTGGCCGGTGCGAGTCCTGGCCGGTGCGAATCCTGGCCGGTGCGAATCCTGGCCGGTGCGAATCCTGGCCGGTGCGAATCCTGGCCGGTGCGAATCCTGGCCGGTGCGAATCCTGGCCATGGAGGTTCACGTGACGTCACAACGCAGGTGTTGTCAGACACACTTGTGAAGAACGTGGTTAACAGAGGGATTCGTGTTCAACTGTTTGTTATAAAACATAAACAAACGGTGTACATGCGGTGTGCATGCGGTGTACATGCGGTGTGCATGCGGTGTACATGCGGTGTGCATGCGGTGTGCATGCGGTGTGCAAACCGGGCTAGGGGGAGCAGAATACATGACCCAGAGCGGAGGTTACAAGTAAAGCATGGTACAGAGCAGGGGGGCTCAACTCCGGGCTGCAAGACCTCCCAACAGGTCAGGTTTTAAGGCTATCACTGCTTCAGCACAGGTGGCTCAATCAGTCCCTGCTTCAGCACAGGTGGCTCAATCAGTGGCTCAATCTTCAACTGAGCCACTGATTGAGCCACCTGTGCTGAAGCTGGGATATCCTTAAAACCTGACCTGTTGGGGGGGTCTTGAGGACTGGCGGTGAGTCCCCCTGCGATAGAGGGCGGGCTAGCGGTAGAGGACGGGCCAGCGGTAGAGGGCGGGCCGGCAGTAGAGGGCGGGCCGGCGGTAGAGGGCGGGCCAGCGTTAGAGGGTGGGCCGGCGGTAGAGGGCTTGCTAGTGGTAGAGGCCGGGCCAGTGGTACAGGGCGGGCTAGCGGTAGAGGGCGGGCTAGTGGTAGAGTGGGCTAGCGGTAGAGGGCGGGCCAGCGGTACAGGGCGGGCCAGCGGTAGAGGGCGGGCTAGTGGTAGAGGGCGGGCCAGCGGTACAGGGCGGGCCAGCGGTAGAGGGCGGGCCAGCGGTAGAGGGCGGGCCAGCGGTAGAGGGCGGGCTAGCGGTAGAGGGCGGGCCAGCGGTACAGGGCGGGCCAGCGGTAGAGGGCGGGCCAGCGGTAGAGGGCGGGCCAGCGGTAGAGGGCGGGCCAGCGGTAGAGGGCGGGCCAGCGGTAGAGGGCGGGCCAGCGGTACAGGGCGGGCCGGCGGTAGAGGGCGGGCCGGCGGTAGAGGGCGGGCCGGCGGTAGAGGGCGGGCCGGCGGTAGAGGGCGGGCCAGCGGTAGAGGGCGGGCCAGCGGTAGAGGGCGGGCCAGCGGTAGAGGGCGGGCCGGCATTCTGATTTTGCAGCTAGCACAGAAGGCTGGAAATGCTTCATATTTAAAGGCAAAGTAAAAACAGGACAGTAAAAACAGGACAGTAAAAACATTGTACCAGACTTAACAAGGAAAAATGACCCCAAGGGTACAATGGGATGCCCGGCTTTGATAAACACAGGGCAGCAGATAACTTTCATCCTCAGAGCTTATAACCTAAAAGGAAGAAGATATCGTGGAAATGCAAAGGTAGGCGGTGTGTGAGAGCGGTTACTCCCACCGAATGGCACACGGCAAAGTGACCAAATAAGTGAGACTTGGTGGAAGAGGCGGTAAATTACTTTGAATGCCTGACCTTGGAAACCTTCCTTGTGTGAGGGAGAAATTAAAGTCGATGATCCAATGAAAGAGACAATATCAGCAGATCCGGTCTGTTATACAGCTGACGTCCAGTGTTTCTGTTTAATGACCCTTTGTAAATGGTTCTGTTTATGAAAGAGCGTTTTTTTCACATTGTTTCCTTGCAAAAAAAAGGCATCGCCGCCACTGTCCGAAGAAAAACGTACTGCATTTTACTTCAGCATTTTATTTTTTAGTAGAGAAACTTCCTTTATGTCGTTACCCGCAGGCTGCGGTGTGCATTATATGTGACGGGGTTTGTGGAGTTGACACGTATCCTGGTAATGCACAGATGCAATGAAAAGGATAACTTACCATTTCTTATGCGTACTTGTGAAAACATCTGAATAAGGAAGAGATGGAGCTGTTAACAACGGTCGGTTACAAAGTATAATATGTAGCCTGCGATTGTTACTACCCCAATGGAGTGCTAGGTCTAACTGAAACGTCCCAAATAAGAAAAGGCCGGTTTCACTTCCCCCCCAATTATTTTTTGGCCCTTAAACATGGCATTGTGGTGGGTAACAAAGTATCGCTTCACATTTCTAATCCCACAACATTATATATGAGTACGCCAGTACTATATATAGCCGCGTAACATTATATATGAGTACGCCAGTGCTATATATAGCCGCGTAACATTATATATGAGTACTTCAGTACTATATATAGCCGCGTAACTTATATATGAGTACTTCAGTACTATATATAGCCGCGTAACATTATATATGAGTACGTCAGTACTATATATAGCCGCGTAACATTATACTGTATATGAGTACGCCAGTGCTATATATAGCCACGTAACATTATATATGAGTACGCCAGTGCTATATATAGCCGCGTAACATTATATATGAGTACTTCAGTACTATATATAGCCGCGTAACATTATATATGAGTACTTCAGTACTATATATAGCCGCGTAACATTATTTATGAGTACGTCAGTACTATATATAGCCGCGTAACATTATATATGAGTACTTCAGTGCTATATATAGCCGCGTAACATTATATATGAGTACGCCAGTACTATATATAGCCGCGTAACATTATTTATGAGTATGCCAGTACTATATATAGCCGCGTAACATTATATATGAGTACGTCAGTACTATATATAGCCGCGTAACATTATTTATGAGTACTTTAGTACTATATATAGCCGCGTAACATTATATATGAGTACTTCAGTACTATATATAGCCGCGTAACATTATATATGAGTACTTCAGTCCTATATATAGCTGCGTAACATTATAACTAATTTAGTAATCTGATTGCCAATATTTGGAGTCAGGAAGGAATTTATTTTCCCCTTATCATTAGGTGATATTTCACTGGGGTTTTTGCCTGCCTTGATCTGGATCAATATACTATAAATTCAAATATAGGATAAAGCAAGGGTGCGCAAACTTTTGAGTCTGCACCCTCTGCCTGCTCTCCCGCCTCCCCTTGTCACCGGCGTTTATGATGTCACGACATCAGCAACGTGTCGTCACGTGACACTGCGTTGCCATGGCGACGCGACACCTGAAGCCGCCGAAAGTCTAGAACTTACAGAGACCTTGTGCGCTCCCCCGGCATTTAATTTAAAATTGTGCCAGGCCTATGTAAGCACCCCCCCCCCCCCGTAAATCTCACACCCCTCCAGTTTGCACACCCCTGGAATAAAGTATCTATTGTCTAAATTCAGCATAGGTTGAACTTGATGTGGACATATTTCTTTTCTCAACCTCACCTAATGTGTAACTAGATGCAACAGAGCACAGTAACATATTTTTGAAGGCATTGTGGGTCCATTGTGGGAGCTTTACATATCCCAACAATTGTTGTTGTAAATACAAAAACCCTTACAAAAAAGAAATGTATTTTTAAAGTAGCTGAACAGTGTAGTATCAAGATTGGTCCAGCAGAAGTAGATCCATTATATAGTAAGTTGAGATACCAACAGATCTTCATAATGAAGATGGAATTATAGTGTCCAGAGCTATTGCTACTTCACAGTGTACACATTTGAAGAAGAAACATGTGGATTAGAAAGTTCAGTCTGTACACTGCTGTATAATTTCATCTATGAATAACTCTAATGTTGGTCCCGTCAAAGCCGGTGACAAATCTACATTTCTTTTTACGATAACCAACGTGATATTGAACGTGTAGATTATTTTCCCTCTTTCCCTGCTGTAAAAGCCTATTTCCCACATTAGTGCAGCATTTCATTTGCGTTAGTAAGCAAATGCAATTACAGAGGAGAAGGTGAACAGCTGTGTATGACCAAACCTAGATAAAACTTGAGAGTAATTAGATCCGATAGCAGCTCGCAATTACATAGAAAGGGAACCTGTTAAATGTTCTCATTTCTGATCGTCATGCAATTAGAACATTAGTTGCTAGATAATTAACTTCCATATTCAGGGGACGTACCAGTAACTGGCTCATTTTTTAGAACTGGCTCACCATAGCAGACGGTTTCCTTCCTTCCTATTTAACACCTCTCTGCTCCATCACACTACGCTGAACATTGTTTTCCTGTCCACTGAAGCCCTTCAATCACACATTTAGCATTCTTGTTAAAGGGCTGCTGACTTGTCAGGAACATCGCCCATTAGCCATACACATCCCAATAAATCATACTCACTGTTGACATAGGAGGGTTAAAATAAGGCAACGTTAACAACACGGAAATCCCAATAATATACAGATGTAGCCAGACACTGTTTTCTGTGCCGTGCGAAACCACGTCTAAATCCCCAACATTTATTTGCGTGTTGCGGCCCCAGGACTGCGCTGCAGCTGTAAAATTGAGTTTTTTTGCGGCGGTGTACAGTAGTACTCTGCAGTAACGATAGGTGGTGATAGTGTGTCTTTAATCTAAATACAATGTAACCCCCCCTTATGGCCATAAAAACTTCAGGTGACTAAAAAGTATTTTTAAAGTATGACATTATTATCAGAGTAAATTAGAGCTTAGAGATAAATAACAAAGACTTTGTAAAATAATGCAGTGCTCTTACAATAAAACAATCTTCTTCAACCGACATCTTCTTCTGTCTGTCTCTTGTACAGTTTCACCTGTAAAATAATTGTGAGATTGTTATTTATTAATAATCAAGAAGAAATAGATGCATTAATTACAACGTGCTGCGGTGTGTGTGCGCATGCGTGCTCTCTGTGAACTGTATGGAACGCATATGCATTTAATTGAATTTGTACACGTGCGTGGTACAGGTCTTCATAATGGAATGAAACGCATACATTACCTTAATTATCTATTATCGCTGGATGTGTTTCCTACACGAACAAGGTATTGACGTTGATCAGCCTGCCGAATCTGCAAAAAAAGGATGAAAACAAGGATTAAACAATGACAAAAAATAAATTACTGTATTAAAAACTGTATGTATTCAACATTTTCATTTTTTAGTCATCAGTTTAATAACTGATTAGTCCAGCCCACAGTCCACTGATGCCATAAAAGTCCATTGATTGTGTCTTTCATGGTATTGAACTCTACAGTAGTGCATTTATACTGCTTCCCAAGTTCATCTAATCCTGCAGCAGGTACCTGTACCCTAATAACCATCACACACAGCTCATCTCACCTCAAACCCAGCGCATCCCACTCCAAACCCTGCCCACTTCGCCCCGGACCCATCTAAGCCCAACTCAGACTGAGAGCCACCCCCCACAAAGTACAGAACTCTAGTTTAGGTATAACTGGTGCCTTAATCAGACATGATAAAGGATGTTAACAAGATGTAAAGAGTTGACCAAGCGCTTGCATGGATTGATACTGGAGATAAGTATCTTTGGGTAAAGCGCTATAAGCCTGCATGCAAATGTCAATGCATAACCAAGTATGCAGGTCCTAACACTACAATGTGAACCTTGTGTTAATTACATTTCTATCTGGCAGCAGTTGTTTGGACGTAGGTGCCCCCTCCTCCCAGAGCTCGCCCCTCCCCACCTTTTTAACTTGGGATGTTTTTTTCATTTTGCTGTATGGACAAGGCTCACATACAGAGGTAAAAGGGAAGGTTCACAGTGTAGTGTTAGGACCTGCATATTTGGTTATACCTGGACGTTGGCATGCATGCTTATAGCACTTTGGCCAAAGGGTTTAAATACTTATTACCATATATATTGTACATGCTCAGTAGCACTCCTTTTGACATATATATATTTGTGATATGGTGGGTGTTGGGGTTGGAGCTTGCTTGGAATGTCTGTGTTATTAAGAGACCGACAAATAGATACAACCAGAGACCAAGGGAGTCTTTGTTTGTTTAAAGCTGCTGCCGCGTCTTGGTGCTGGGGGAGGGTAATGTCTCTAGTCTTTTTTTAAGCCTTCTTCGGTATGCAACAGTTTGCGAGGTTTGCAATGCTCTAACTGCTGTAAAACCCTCCCCTCCCATAGAGTGACAGCAGGAACCTTAGGTCAGGATGGGAACATTATCCCTTGCATTTATTTATGTGAAACACCGATAATTTAGTAATTTGCTGGAACATTATAGTAGGAAAGTGTTGTAAATTATCTTTTTAATGTCGCTGTTTACCTAAAAGCCATTCAAATTGACTGAAATCATTAAAAGCTGTGATTATTTGTACTTTTCCTATCCTCCAACACCTGGGAAGTCTCTCCTCCTGCATCTCACTATGCCCTCCCTATTGCTTTTTCAGTTTACTGTTTCCTCACTCATTTGTGAACGTCTCTGTTCTCTACAACTTCCCCGCTCCCCACTGCACCATTATTTATACACCTCTCTCCCAACAACTTCTTTACCCCTCAATAAAAAACACCCCCACAAATCCTCTATTCACACCCTCTATCTACTCCTTCCTGCTGCTGGGGATCTCCCCCAAGCCTGAACTAAGACATACACACCTGATCTCACCCACGCCTCCCAGCCATCTCTTCCCAGTAAATGGTGTTAACCTTCTGAATTAATACTGACCAACCTTAAAACTCGCCACACAAATTAAGCATCCCAACAGTCTGCACTCTTGGCTACTGTCCCACAGTCACTCCTACCACCCATTGTGACCAAGCACTGCCATCTACAGCACTTACTCCCTCACCTGCAGTCTCTGTAAGTTTCCCCTCAAACCTCTTAGATTGTAAGCTCTTCGGGGCAGGGATTTCCTTTCCTATTGTCTGATTTTGCTGCACTTAATGTATTTTAATTCCCTGTACTGTATTCTTTGTGAAGCGCTGAGTACACTTTTGGCGCTATATAAATAAAGACATACAATACAATTAATAAAAACTTTTCTTTATTTATTTAAAAAAATGTACAAAAAAAAAAGCTACTCACAAGTAGCATGGTTACTATGCGGAAACAATAAAAAAAACTTTCAATTACACCGATGTATGACTTATTCTCAGAAGCAACTTATTATTCTGAAGACAAAGCATGAAAACAGTAACCTTTGGCCAATATGGTAAATTATCAATGCATCTACTATAATGTTTGAATGCACAACATACTGTTTGCAAATACTGTTTGCTGCCATTGTTACAAGCCTGCTGCCTTAACCACAGGTGTCTGTATTTACTTAAAGCTACAGCCGCGTCTTGGTTCTGTCACGGCTTCGTGTTGGGCCAGAGGGTCCTGGAGCTTTGAAAAAGGGCCATAATTCTGAACCCTGGAGCAGCTACTGGTACCTACTATGGAGGTAAGTATCTCAGGAAGCAGGGGGACACCGGAGATGAAATGAATGGGGGTCCGCTCCGGAGACCCCCTGCTTCAAGCGTGTATTTAAAAAAAAAAATAAGAGACAAAATGAAAGAAATATACCCGGCTTGGATTGCATCTTAACAAGGTTTCACAAGCAGTAACAGAATGACAGCAGCCTGTAAGATGTGCTGTATACATTCCAGAAAAGTCTTCAAACAGAACACAGCAGGGAATGTGTACAGATAATCACTGCTGCTTTTGATTGGAGTGCATGTATGTAATGCATTAAATACAATTACAGTGATTCCACTTACACAGGGATTTTAAACAGGTCTGAGAAAATGGATAATATTTTTGGGGGTGTTGCTGAAATAGGTCATTACTGGGGGATTTGAATTTGCACTGTGCTATTCAGAATGGAAAAGGAAATAAATGATAAAGCATTTTTTTACAGTTAAAGTACAATATAGCAAAGAAAATGTCTTAATATGCCTTCTAACTGGTCTGGTTTTTTAAATATGAATTTCTTGAAATCACCAGCTTGCAGGCATGAGACACACATATTGTCAATTTGCAAGAGTGCAGAAATAGAATAAATCGTTGATGCCTAATTTCATGCCCTCTAAAAATCAAGCTCCCAATGCATTAAATCTGATGTGATAGGAGGTGTGTGTGTGTGTGTGTGTGTGTGTGTGTGTGTGTGTGTGTGTGTGTGTGTGTGTGTGTGTGTGTGTGTGTGTGTGTGTGTGTGTGTGTGTGTGTGTGTGTGTGTGTGTGTGTGTGTGTGTGTGTGTGTGTGTGTGTGTGTGTGTCTTTCATGGGAGGTCAAGCAAAACAGAAGCCCAGATAAAGGTTATTTTACTCCTAGATAACAATTACGTTTAGCTGGCCAGTGTGTTTGGGACATTTACCTAAATAATTCTTTGCAGTCGGAGCTGTCAGAGTATTGCATGCACTTCTCTTTATCTTGGGATGCATGGCGATTGTAATTGACAGATTACCTGTGTAGCACAATACGACAACTTTTATCTTCTGTACCAACATAAGAACTGAAAATACGTTACTGTTCAAAGTCTTAATAATAATACTCACAAAACTACAAAAAGTTTTTGCAGAGTTGGAGCACAGGACTAGGGCCTAACAGATTCATAATATGTAGGGATACTGTACGTCCACATTTTCCAGGACATGTGAGGCTTTTTAATATAAAGTCGCCGCTCTGGAGGAGGCTTTAGGAGGAGGTGTCCTGTTGTATAGGTCTCCCCAGCGGGGGACGATCGCTGTGAACCTGAGGCAGTTACATAAATCCAGTGAGTGCGCCTAATTCTTTCTTCCATCATCAAAATATTTACAGCTTTGCTCAAATTAACCAAAATATTAGGAAAACACATTTATTTGGCTGTGTACATCATCAGATAGTCTTCACTTGAACATTTGACAATTACTTTTCACAAAGCAAAACAATATCGCACATCTCTATCTACAGGAAACTGTACACTTTACATTGAGTTTTTTTTTGGTGTTTTTCAACTTTTTCTGCCTAATGTGTGAAGCAGAAGTCCTTGTCACACGCCTCCACAATCTGCTGTGAAGCTGTCTCTCTCGTGCTGGAGGAGATGTGAGTCACTTTAATTTAAATAGGGCTAACCTGTCCTGCAGCACAGGGAAGACAGCTTCACGGCACATTGTTATAGCGGCAGACGATGAAGTTAGAGTTCACGTGACATTATTTGGTTCAGAGCCCTGAGTTCTCACTCACTTGGATCCTTGGACCTTAGCAGTTATGTTCTGTATGTATATTTCCAGATATATTTAAAACCAGAGACAGAACATAAAACACAGACTGAGCTCAGTTTTAGCACATCCAGTGAAACTCATACACGGTACAGTGCCTAAATATATATGTATAAATATCTATTAAGTAAAATGGTCTTTTAGTTTAACATTTTTGGCAGACCACAATTCAGGGGTCCCTAACGCTAATATAAATTCTTAATAACCTGTGTAATAACAGGAAGAATGATTTATAGTAAATCTGTCAATATTAGTTGCAAAGTTCTAAGTCTGATTGAGTGCGCCAATCCCATCGGAACCGGCTCTTCAGAAGCGTTTTCGCACACTTTGAGGCTATGAGAATTGCCCCTGAGTGTGCTAACACGAGTTTGTGAAAGATTCTTTTTAGCATTTACGTGACAAGTTAATATCAAATACAATTTGGAGGTCAGAAGATGAAAGAATGAGGTATATGTCTTCATTATACTGCAATATAAATAATAGCTTTATGCCTAACGTGAGATAAATAGGCTGTCCCTTTCTTACCTACTGCCTCTTTCATCCTTCACTGGCTTTTCGCCTCGTGAATTTTATTTTTCCAAGGACACAATTTTCCAATTCTGTGTAATTTTACAAATCATAAAAAGGGAGAAACATTTCTCAATATAGAAAAATATTATATGTCAGGGGAAGTGACAAGCAGAAGGGCAAAATGTAATCAATACACTATGGACTGTGTTTAAAGGTTACACTACTTGAGCATCTTAATTAACTTGGTTCCATGGATTTCATATGGAAAGTACAATAGCTTGCAGTCAACACGTGAAGTGATGGTAACCAGGGCTCTTATTGTATGCCAGCGAAGGCTGCACAAGTCACCCATGAGCTACTCATCAAAAGACAAAGCACAAAAGGATGTGTATTATTATTAGGTACACTTACTGGGTTAACAGGTCTGGAATGGATACAACTCATTTGTATTGGTTTCAGACGAACAAAGATGGCAGCACTCAAAAGAACCAGGATTTACAGATGCAGCGTCCGTTATTCGAACATTTCACGTGTTGTATACCTCGGAATACCCATGTCATGGCGCGTCATTACCGCGTGTTGTATACCTCGGAATACCCATGTCATGGCGCGTCATTACCGCGTGTTGTATACCCCGGAATACCCATGTCATGGCGCGTCATTACGGCGTGTTGTATACCTGGGAATACCCATGTCATGGCGCATCATTACTGTGTGTTGTATACCTGGGAATACCCATGTCATGGCGCATCATTACCGCGTGTTGTATACCTCGGAATACCCATGTCATGGCGTGTCATTACCGCGTGTTGTATACCCCGGAATACCCATGTCATGGCGCGTCATTACGGCGTGTTGTATACCTGGGAATACCCATGTCATGGCGCATCATTACTGTGTGTTGTATACCTGGGAATACCCATGTCATGGCGCATCATTACCGCGTGTTGTATACCTCGGAATACCCATGTCGTGGCGCGTCATTACCGCGTGTTGTATACCTGGGAATACCCATGTCATGGCGCGTCATTACCGTGTGTTGTATACCTCGGAATACCCATGTCATGGCACGTCATTACCGCGTGTTGTATACCTGGGAATACCCATGTCATGGCGCGTCATTACCGCGTGTTGTATACCTCGGAATACCCATGTCATGGCACGTCATTACCGTGTGTTGTATACCTCGGAATACCCATGTCAGGGCGCGTCATTACCGCGTGTTGTATACCTGGGAATACCCATGTCATGGCGCGTCATTACCGCGTGTTGTATACCTGGGAATACCCATGTCATGGCGCGTCATTACCGCGTGTTGTATACCTGGGAATACCCATGTCATGGCGCGTCATTACCGCGTGTTGTATACCTCGGAATACCCATGTCATGGCGCGTCATTACCGCGTGTTGTATACCTCGGAATACCCATGTCATGGCGCGTCATTACCGCGTGTTGTATACCTGGGAATTCCCATGTCATGGCGCGTCATTACCACGTGTTGTATACCTCGGAATACCCATGTCATGGCGCGTCATTACCGCGTGTTGTATACCTCGGAATACCCATGTCATGGCGCGTCATTACCGCGTGTTGTATACCTCAGAATACCCATGTCATGGCGCGTCATTACCGCGTGTTGTATACCTCGGAATACCCATGTCATGGCGCGTCATTACCGCGTGTTGTATACCTCGGAATACCCATGTCATGGCGCGTCATTACCGCGTGTTGTATACCCCGGAATACCCATGTAATGGCGCGTCATTACAGTGTGTTATATACCTCGGAATACTCATGTCATGGCGCGTCATTACAGTGTGTTATATACCTCGGAATACCCATGTCATGGCGCGTCATTACCGTGTGTTATATACCTCGGAATACCCATGTCATGGCGCGTCATTACCGCGTGTTGTATACCTCAGAATACCAATGTCATGGCGCGTCATTACCGCGTGTTGTATGCCTCAGAATACCCATGTCATGGTGCATCATTACCGCGTGTTGTATACCCCGGAATACCCATGTCATGGCACGTCATTACCACGTGTTATATACCTGGGAATACCCATGTCATGGCGTGTCATTACCGCGTGTTGTATACCTCGGAATACTCATATCATGGCGCATCATTACAGCGTGTTGTATACCTGGGAATACCCATGTCATGGCGCGTCATTACCGCGTGTTGTATACCTCGGAATACCCATGTCATGGCGCGTCATTACCGCGTGTTGTATACCTCAGAATACCAATGTCATGGCGCGTCATTACCGCGTGTTGTATGCCTCAGAATACCAATGTCATGGCGCGTCATTACCGCGTGTTGTATACCTCAGAATACCAATGTCATGGCGCGTCATTACCGCGTGTTGTATGCCTCAGAATACCCATGTCATGGTGCGTCATTACCGCATGTTGTATACCCCGGAATACCCATGTCATGGCGTGTCATTACCGCGTGTTGTATACCTCGGAATACTCATATCATGGCGCATCATTACAGCGTGTTGTATACCTGGGAATACCCATGTCATGGCGCGTCATTACCGCGTGTTGTATACCTCGGAATACCCATGTCATGGCGTGTCATTACCGCGTGTTGTATACCCCGGAATACCCATGTCATGGCGTGTCATTACCGCGTGTTGTATACCTCGGAATACTCATATCATGGCGCATCATTACAGCGTGTTGTATACCTGGGAATACCCATGTCATGGCGCGTCATTACCGCGTGTTGTATACCTCGGAATACCCATGTCATGGCGCGTCATTACCGCGTGTTGTATACCTGGGAATACCCATGTCATGGCGTGTCATTACCGCGTGTTGTATACCTGGGAATACCCATGTCATGGCGCGTCATTACCGCGTGTTGTATACCTCGGAATACTCATGTCATGGCGCGTCATTACCACGTGTTGTATACCTGGGAATACCCATGTCATGGCGCGTCATTACCGCATGTTATATACCTGGGAATACCCATGTCATGGCGCGTCATTACCGCATGTTATATACCTGGGAATACCCATGTCATGGCGCGTCATTACCGCGTGTTGTATACCTCGGAATACCCATGTCATGGCGCGTCATTACCGCGTGTTGTATACCTCGGAATACCCATGTCATGGCACGTCATTACCGCGTGTTGTATGCCTGGGCATACCCATGTTATGGCGCGTCATTACCGCGTGTTGTATACCTCGGAATACCCATGTCATGGTGCGTCATTACCGCGTGTTGTATACCCCGGAATACCCATGTTATGGCGCGTCATTACCACGTGTTGTATACCTGGGAATACCCATGTCATGGCGCGTCATTACCGCATGTTATATACCTGGGAATACCCATGTCATGGCGCGTCATTACCGCGTGTTGTATACCTCGGAATACCCATGTCATGGCGCGTCATTACCGCATGTTATATACCTGGGAATACCCATGTCATGGCGCGTCATTACCGCGTGTTGTATACCTCGGAATACCCATGTCATGGCGCATCATTACCGCGTGTTGTATACCTCGGAATACCCATGTCATGGCGCGTCATTACCGCGTGTTGTATACCTCGGAATACCCATGTCAGGGCACGTCATTACCGCGTGTTGTATGCCTGGGCATACCCATGTCATGGCGCGTCATTACTGCGTGTTGTATGCCTGGGCATACCCATGCCATGGCGCGTCATTACCGCGTGTTGTATACCTCGGAATACCCATGTCATGGTGCGTCATTACCACGTGTTGTATACCTCGGAATACCGATGTCATTGCGCGTCATTATCGCGTGTTGACTCGTGTTTTATCGAGTGCAGAAAATGGCGTTTTAGTGTTCTAGTTTTTAAACACCTGCAAAGTGACACAGTAGCACAGTACTGTACACATTACAATTCATTCATTTCTGCCACGGAAACGCGAAGAATTGCACCCGAAGAAATCGGGATCCATGAAATTCAAACAAATCAACCGCGTGATTGGCCGCGTAGAGTACAGCAGCGCACACAAAAACGGCTCCGTGATATGTTTGAATAACGGCCGCTGCATCTGTAGGACTTGTCCATGCACAGTAAATAAGTCAAGTCCATAGAAAAGAGAAGTATCCCCGGGGGTCCTGGAAATACCTGCACCGGATACATGTAGGGGCTTATTCTATATCAACCCAGGCAGCCAAAGTCAATAGAGAATTTTGGCCGAAGCGAGCCCAATCGCCACTGTCCCTGACATAGAATAAGTCCCATGTTACTGAACATGACCATATATATATATTACACACAGTATATATATCATCATCATAATCTCCACCAGTGTCTCCCCACCGCTGGATGAAGCCCCCCCAATGATCTTCCAGGTCCTGCGATCTTCTGATCTCATCCTCCCATATTACTTTTGGTCATCGTCTTGGTCTTTTACTTTCCCTTGGAATCCAGTTGAGTGCAATCATTGTCCAACGATGGTCATTTTCTTCTTGTTCAGCCAGCTGTCATTTTAATTTCTTTACCCATCTGATGATGTCACAGACTTTTGTTGAGTTTCAAACCTATTCATTATTTTTATTGTCTCTTCAGGTAATACCCAGCATGCATCTCTCCATACTCCGGGTAATACCCTGCATGCATCTCTCCATACTCCGGGTAATACCCAGCATTATCTCTCCATACTCCGGGTAATACCCAGCATGCATCTCTCCATACTCCGGGTAATACCCAGCATGCATCTCTCCATACTCCGGGTAATACCCAGCATGCATCTCTCCATACTCCGGGTAATACCCAGCATGCATCTCTCCATACTCCGGGTAATACCCAGCATTATCTCTCCATACTCCGGGTAATACCCAGCATGCATCTCTCCATACTCCGGGTAATACCCAGCATGCATCTCTCCATACTCCGGGTAATACCCAGCATGCATCTCTCCATACTCCGGGTAATACCCAGCATGCATCTCTCCATACTCCGGGTAATACCCAGCATGCATCTCTCCATACTCCGGGTAATACCCAGCATGCATCTCTCCATACTCCGGGTAATACCCAACATTATCTCTCCAAACTTCATTGAGTTTTCTGAAACTTCTGAACTATCTTTGCAGTTAGGGACTACATTTCACGTATCCCTACGTGCGCACGGGCAGAATACACGAATCAAACACTTTCTTCTTGCGGCACAATGGAAAGTTCCCTGAAAGATTGTCTTGTTTCGTCCAAATGCTCCATCCCATGGTTTTCCTACTGATTTCATTCAAATGGTTCCCATCCACTGTTATTTGCCGGCCAAGGTAGACATTTGTCCTTGACTTCTTCTAGTTCTAATCCATTTATGAAGCAGGGATATACTTACAGCCGGACCTGTTTGTGGCCCTTGAGGACTGGAGTTGGTGACCCCTGATCTAAACCAACTTTAGATCTTGTTAGTAAGTTGCTGGTTGCTCATGCAGATATAGGGCTTACAGGTAAAGAAACCCCGGAGAACGTCTTGGTTTCCTCCACTATAACAAGTCCAAAACATGCACATGGAGGAGAAGAAGAAGGCGGTACCGGTACTTCCAAATACTACAAGCAATTAACAGCAGTAACTGACCAGTTATTTTATTACCCCACGACAAATGAATACACTGTAACCAATGTCTTTGTTTTTTGTATGGGGGGGAGCAATGAGTTCTTACACTCAGGAAGTGGTCATACCCTCCTTATTAAATGGAAAACTAATGTGAGCTGAGTGAATAAAGCAGACCTCAGCACCGGGGTTAGCACAGTATCTCCTTCACGGGTACGTACAAGTACACTTCATTCTTGTAGAAAGTAATTTTCATATTGCATATTTAAAACTCTTTATAACATTGGGCTAATTTGGAATTTAGGGCAAATATATCAAGCGTTGCTAATGTATGTGGGATTGTGTAAAAAATAGAAAGTTAAATATATGTTTATGATTGCAAGAGCTTTTTTCCTACAGATATTTGTTCAGCTTCCTACTGTACTTTGTTACTCTTCCTGGTAATATTATTATTTGTATAATACTGTACAGTATGTAGCATGTTTATTATGTAGAAAAATAACCAAGGTACCAAGCAGTACTTAACCCACAGAGACTTTGGGAAAACAATGCATGCAAATAACTGGGTTGCAGCCATAGCTCTTACTAAACAACTGGGTAATTAGTCTTGTATCTTAATTTAAAACCAATTAATGAGTTGGTGGCATTTGTTAATATGACTAGAAAATATTGCTCTTTCTTTAGCTCCCTCCTGGCTAGGGCCAGGCTAGTGTTGCATTCAACAAAGGCACTTGGTAAGTTGCTATCACTGAATGATGAGGTCACGTGTTGTACTATAATGCTGCAAAGTGCTGCATTGTTTCATCGAAATGTTTCAGTACTCACCACATGCTGTATACTGTGATCTCCTTAGGGCTGTTATACACAGCATGCGGCCATGCGTGCCTATGCGAACGCGCGTGCACGTGCCGCATGCTTTTCATGTTTATAGAGCAGGGAGCTGTGTATGTGTGTGAATGTGTGTATGTGTGTGTATGTGTGTGTATGTGCGTGTATATGTGTGTGCATGGGTTGTGTGAGTGACAGGAAGACCCAAGCGAGATTTTTTAAAGAAAATAAAAGTTTAATAAATATTTTTTTCTGTTCCGCAATCATTGACACACACACACACACACACACACACACACACACACACACACACACACACACACACACACACACACACACACACACACACACACACACACACACACACACACCCATACAAACACACACATACACACACACATACACACATTTCAGAGCCGGTAGCGGCGTGAAAAGATGAATTTCTTCATCTTCGCCGCCGTCTGTCGCCTCCCCGCTCCCTGCCGTGCGCGTGTGCGGCCCTTCTATAGAAAGGCTGACTGACGTCAGCCAACTACAATTCCGCGCGCACGGCGTAGCGCGAGCGCACTGCACTATAGAACGTGCCTTACTTACCAACACAACAGAGAGAAAAACAACATGTCTGCCCTTACTGGCGCTATCATCATATCCCACAAACAGCATACACTGTATATCATTCGTATCTGAATGTGACTCACCATGAGGTCACTAAGTTAACTAGTCTTTCGTACTGTATATAGGTGACTTTGTTGTGCTTGTTTGCATGTAATTTCCCAGAATCCCTTGCTGCAGTGGAAGCACTGTATGCTAAGAGATAATGGGGAAAGATGGGGCTGCAGACCAGAGACGTGTGAATGTGCTCACACGAGATATTTGTCTTTGCCATACTCTATATAAGAAGTCAGGGACTACATGTACTGTATACAGAGTTGCTCTCAATGTGCCTCTCCTCTCGCTTCCTCTCCGAATGAGACTGAATTGCTCCCCCTCAAGGAGTACGCTTTTAAAGCATATGGAATATGGACCCAAGAGAGTGAGGTATATGCTATTGCGACACAGTATAGTTTGAATAATGTTGCTATCGCCTGTATGTAAAAGTGACCATACTGGTGTTAACATTCGCATCCGCTTATGTGGGGCGGAGTGATTATTTAATCCTGGTTTCTCATTGTTCCTTAGGGAAAAGACGGTCTGTTGTCAAGATCAACCCTCTGTGTTCTTTTCTGGAGACCTTTACGTTGCATGATACTGTAAGTAAGCTCTTTGGAACATTGCTGACAAAGCCGTTAACCAATCAATGATCTAATCTCACTGTCATATCAATAATTTTAAGGTGGTTCGTAAACATTAAATACAAACAGTAAATTAACGGAATTAAAAGTGGTGAAATAAACTTTAAATGTATTTTCTTTTTACATATTGATAACACCATTGTATAAATAAATAGTACAATTAATGTTAAATGCCTTGTAAATGGAAGTTATTATACTACTGTAGCATAATTCTGTATGCACTCAGAGCAACAGCTATTGTATAGTTAAAGGTTTCTATCCCTACTGGCTATTGATTACAACCAAGGGCTATTAATCTTTATGTTTCACTGTAACAAAAACAATTAACAGTCGGAGAATGATCACAGGGAGGAATATTCATCGAGCACATCAGATAATGCATTTGGCCTTTGTGAATGCGTGACCACGGCGAGAAAACGAACAGTTTTCCATGCGCAAATAAAACGCCATTCTACATGTAACACTGCTCTCAATAAGCTAATACTTTCTTACGTGTGCAGCTGCTTGTAAGGACTGAGCATTTCTAATTTAAATGGACTTGTATCACACCGTGTATGAGGAGTGCTCAACTCCAGTCCTCAAGATGGTCGGCATGATGTCGGTGCCACCGCACGAGCCCCGCGGTAACAGGGGCCCCCACAACAATACAACTGATTTGCGGGGGAGAGCGTGGGGCCTCTGTAACTCTCTTACCTTCTACGGCAGCCCCTCCTCCTGGAGAGGCCCGGCTCACACCCGCGTCAGAGAGACGCCCAGCTCGCACCCACACCAGAGAGACGCCCAGCTCGCACCCACACCAGAGAGAGGCCCAGCTCGCACCCACACCAGAGAGAGGCCCAGCTCACACCCGCGTCAGAGAGACGCCCAGCTCGCACCCACACCAGAGAGACGCCCAGCTCGCACCCACACCAAAGAGAGGCCCAGCTCGCACCCACACCAAAGAGAGGCCCAGCTCGCACCCACACCAGAGAGATGCCCAGCTGGCACCCACACCAGAGAGACGCCCAGCTCGCACCCACACCAGAGAGACGCCCAGCTCGCACCCACACCAGAGAGACGCCCAGCTCGCACCCACACCAGAGAGAGGCCCAGCTCGCACCCACACCAGAGAGAGGCCCAGCTCGCACCCACACCAGAGAGGCCCAGCTCGCACCCACACCAGAGAGACGCCCAGCTCGCACCCACACCAGAGAGAGGCCCAGCTCGCACCCACACCAGAGAGGCCCAGCTCGCACCCACACCAGAGACGCCCAGCTCGCATCCACAACAGAGAGACGCCCAGCTCGCACCCACACCAGAGAGACACCCAGCTCGCACCCACACCAGAGAGACACCCAGCTCGCACCCACACCAAAGAGAGGCCCAGCTCGCACCCA
Source organism: Ascaphus truei (assembly GCF_040206685.1). NCBI lineage: Eukaryota > Metazoa > Chordata > Amphibia > Anura > Ascaphidae > Ascaphus > Ascaphus truei. The sequence continues at coordinate 4,019,632 of NC_134495.1, forward strand.
CACCAGAGAGATGCCCAGCTCGCACCCACACCAAAGAGAGGCCCAGCTCGCACCCACACCAGAGAGAGGCCCAGCTCGCACCCACACCAGAGAGACACCCAGCTCGCACCCACACCAGAGAGACGCCCAGCTCGCACCCACACCAGAGAGACACCCAGCTCGCACCCACACCAGAGAGACGCCCAGCTCGCACCCACACCAGAGAGACACCCAGCTCGCACCCACACCAGAGAGATGCCCAGCTCGCACCCACACCAGAGAGACACCCAGCTCGCACCCACACCAGAGAGACACCCAGCTCGCACCCACACCAGAGAGAGGCCCAGCTCGCACCCACACCAGAGAGGCCCAGCTCGCACCCACACCAGAGAGAGGCCCAGCTCGCACCCACACCAGAGAGACGCCCAGCTCGCACCCACACCAGAGAGGCCCAGCTCGCACCCACACCAGAGAGAGGCCCAGCTCGCACCCACACCAGAGAGGCCCAGCTCGCACCCACACCAGAGAGAGGCCCAGCTCGCACCCACACCAGAGAGAGGCCCAGCTCGCACCCACACCAGAGAGAGGCCCAGCTCGCACCCACACCAGAGAGACACCCAGCTCGGACCCACACCAGAGAGACGCCCAGCTCGCACCCACACCAGAGAGACGCCCAGCTCGCACCCACACCAGAGAGAGGCCCAGCTCGCACCCACAGCAGAGAGAGGCCCAGCTTGCACCCACACCAGAGAGGCCCAGCTCGCACCCACACCAGAGAGAGGCCCAGCTCGCACCCACACCAGAGAGAGGCCCAGCTCGCACCCACACCAGAGAGAGGCCCAGCTCGCACCCACAACAGAGAGACGCCCAGCTCGCACCCACACCAGAGAGACACCCAGCTCGCACCCACACCAGAGAGACGCCCAGCTCGCACCCACACCAGAGAGAGGCCCAGCTCGCACCCACACCAGAGAGAGGCCCAGCTCGCACCCACACCAGAGAGACGCCCAGCTCGCACCCGCACCAGAGAGACGCCCAGCTCGCAACCACACCAGAGAGACGCCCAGCTCGCACCCACACCAGAGAGAGGCCCAGCTCGCACCCACACCAGAGAGAGGCCCAGCTCGCACCCACACCAGAGAGACGCCCAGCTCACACCCACACCAGAGAGAGGCCCAGCTCGCACCCACACCAGAGAGACGCCCAGCTCGCACCCACAGCAGAGAGAGGCCCAGCTCGCACCCACACCAGAGAGAGGCCCAGCTTGCACCCACACCAGAGAGAGGCCCAGCTCGCACCCACACCAGAGAGACACCCAGCTCGCACCCACACCAGAGAGACACCCAGCTCGCACCCACACCAGAGACACCCAGCTCGCACCCACACCAGAGAGACGCCCAGCTCACACCCGCGTCAGAGAGACGCCCAGCTCGCACCCACACCAGAGAGACGCCCAGCTCGCACCCACACCAGAGAGACGCCCAGCTCACACCCGCGTCAGAGAGACGCCCAGCTCGCACCCACACCAGAGAGACGCCCAGCTCGCACCCACACCAGAGAGACGCCCAGCTCGCACCCACACCAGAGAGACGCCCAGCTCGCACCCACACCAGAGACACCCAGCTCGCACCCACACCAGAGAGACACCCAGCTCGCACCCACACCAGAGAGATGCCCAGCTCGCACCCACACCAAAGAGAGGCCCAGCTCGCACCCACACCAGAGAGAGGCCCAGCTCGCACCCACACCAGAGAGGCCCAGCTCGCACCCGCGTCAGAGAGACGCCCAGCTCGCACCCACACCAGAGAGACGCCCAGCTCGCACCCACACCAGAGAGAGGCCCAGCTCGCACCCACACCAGAGAGAGGCCCAGCTCACACCCGCGTCAGAGAGACGCCCAGCTCGCACCCACACCAGAGAGACGCCCAGCTCGCACCCACACCAAAGAGAGGCCCAGCTCGCACCCACACCAAAGAGAGGCCCAGCTTGCACCCACACCAGAGAGATGCCCAGCTGGCACCCACACCAGAGAGACGCCCAGCTCGCACCCACAACAGAGAGACGCCCAGCTCGCACCCACACCAGAGAGACGCCCAGCTCGCACCCACACCAGAGAGAGGCCCAGCTCGCACCCACACTAGAGAGAGGCCCAGCTCGCACCCACACCAGAGAGGCCCAGCTCGCACCCACACCAGAGAGACACCCAGCTCGCACCCACACCAGAGAGACGCCCAGCTCGCACCCACACCAGAGACGCCCAGCTCGCATCCACACCAGAGAGACGCCCAGCTCGCACCCACACCAGAGAGACACCCAGCTCGCACCCACACCAGAGAGACACCCAGCTCGCACCCACACCAAAGAGAGGCCCAGCTCGCACCCACACCAGAGAGATGCCCAGCTCGCACCCACACCAAAGAGAGGCCCAGCTCGCACCCACACCAGAGAGAGGCCCAGCTCGCACCCACACCAGAGAGACACCCAGCTCGCACCCACACCAGAGAGACGCCCAGCTCGCACCCACACCAGAGAGACACCCAGCTCGCACCCACACCAGAGAGACGCCCAGCTCGCACCCACACCAGAGAGACACCCAGCTCGCACCCACACCAGAGAGATGCCCAGCTTGCACCCACACCAGAGAGACACCCAGCTCGCACCCACACCAGAGAGACACCCAGCTCGCACCCACACCAGAGAGAGGCCCAGCTCGCACCCACACCAGAGAGGCCCAGCTCGCACCCACACCAGAGAGAGGCCCAGCTCGCACCCACACCAGAGAGACGCCCAGCTCGCACCCACACCAGAGAGGCCCAGCTCGCACCCACACCAGAGAGAGGCCCAGCTCGCACCCACACCAGAGAGGCCCAGCTCGCACCCACACCAGAGAGAGGCCCAGCTCGCACCCACACCAGAGAGAGGCCCAGCTCGCACCCACACCAGAGAGACACCCAGCTCGCACCCACACCAGAGAGACGCCCAGCTCGCACCCACACCAGAGAGACGCCCAGCTCGCACCCACACCAGAGAGAGGCCCAGCTCGCACCCACAGCAGAGAGAGGCCCAGCTCGCACCCACACCAGAGAGAGGCCCAGCTCGCACCCACACCAGAGAGAGGCCCAGCTCGCACCCACACCAGAGAGAGGCCCAGCTCGCACCCACACCAGAGAGAGGCCCAGCTCGCACCCACACCAGAGAGACGCCCAGCTCGCACCCACACCAGAGAGACACCCAGCTCGCACCCACACCAGAGAGACGCCCAGCTCGCACCCACACCAGAGAGAGGCCCAGCTCGCACCCACACCAGAGAGAGGCCCAGCTCGCACCCACACCAGAGAGACGCCCAGCTCGCACCCGCACCAGAGAGACGCCCAGCTCGCACCCACACCAGAGAGACGCCCAGCTCGCACCCACACCAGAGAGAGGCCCAGCTCGCACCCACACCAGAGAGAGGCCCAGCTCGCACCCACACCAGAGAGACGCCCAGCTCACACCCACACCAGAGAGAGGCCCAGCTCGCACCCACACCAGAGAGACGCCCAGCTCGCACCCACAGCAGAGAGAGGCCCAGCTCGCACCCACACCAGAGAGAGGCCCAGCTTGCACCCACACCAGAGAGAGGCCCAGCTCGCACCCACACCAGAGAGACACCCAGCTCGCACCCACACCAGAGAGACACCCAGCTCGCACCCACACCAGAGACACCCAGCTCGCACCCACACCAGAGAGACGCCCAGCTCGCACCCACACCAGAGAGACGCCCAGCTCACACCCGCGTCAGAGAGACGCCCAGCTCGCACCCACACCAGAGAGACGCCCAGCTCGCACCCACACCAGAGAGACGCCCAGCTCACACCCGCGTCAGAGAGACGCCCAGCTCGCACCCACACCAGAGAGACGCCCAGCTCGCACCCACACCAGAGAGACGCCCAGCTCGCACCCACACCAGAGAGACGCCCAGCTCGCACCCACACCAGAGACACCCAGCTCGCACCCACACCAGAGAGACGCCCAGCTCGCACCCACACCAGAGAGACGCCCAGCTCACACCCGCGTCAGAGACGCCCAGCTCGCACCCACACCAGAGAGACGCCCAGCTCGCACCCACACCAGAGAGACGCCCAGCTCGCACCCACACCAGAGAGACGCCCAGCTCGCACCCACACCAGAGAGAGGCCCAGCTCGCACCCACACCAGAGAGAGGCCCAGCTCGCACCCACACCAGAGAGACGCCCAGCTCGCACCCACACCAGAGAGACACCCAGCTCGCACCCACACCAGAGAGACGCCCAGCTCGCACCCACACCAGAGAGAGGCCCAGCTCGCACCCACACCAGAGAGAGGCCCAGCTCGCACCCACACCAGAGAGACGCCCAGCTCGCACCCGCACCAGAGACGCCCAGCTCGCACCCACACCAGAGAGACGCCCAGCTCGCACCCACACCAGAGAGAGGCCCAGCTCGCACCCACACCAGAGAGAGGCCCAGCTCGCACCCACACCAGAGAGACGCCCAGCTCACACCCACACCAGAGAGAGGCCCAGCTCGCACCCACACCAGAGAGACGCCCAGCTCGCACCCACAGCAGAGAGAGGCCCAGCTCGCACCCACACCAGAGAGAGGCCCAGCTTGCACCCACACCAGAGAGAGGCCCAGCTCGCACCCACACCAGAGAGACACCCAGCTCGCACCCACACCAGAGAGACACCCAGCTCGCACCCACACCAGAGACACCCAGCTCGCACCCACACCAGAGAGACGCCCAGCTCGCACCCACACCAGAGAGACGCCCAGCTCACACCCGCGTCAGAGAGACGCCCAGCTCGCACCCACACCAGAGAGACGCCCAGCTCGCACCCACACCAGAGAGACGCCCAGCTCACACCCGCGTCAGAGAGACGCCCAGCTCGCACCCACACCAGAGAGACGCCCAGCTCGCACCCACACCAGAGAGACGCCCAGCTCGCACCCACACCAAAGAGACGCCCAGCTCGCACCCACACCAGAGACACCCAGCTCGCACCCACACCAGAGAGACACCCAGCTCGCACCCACACCAGAGAGATGCCCAGCTCGCACCCACACCAAAGAGAGGCCCAGCTCGCACCCACACCAGAGAGAGGCCCAGCTCGCACCCACACCAGAGAGGCCCAGCTCGCACCCACACCAGAGAGAGGCCCAGCTCGCACCCACACTAGAGAGAGGCCCAGCTCGCACCCACACCAGAGAGGCCCAGCTCGCACCCACACCAGAGAGACACCCAGCTCGCACCCACACCAGAGAGACGCCCAGCTCGCACCCACACCAGAGACGCCCAGCTCGCATCCACACCAGAGAGACGCCCAGCTCGCACCCACACCAGAGAGACACCCAGCTCGCACCCACACCAGAGAGACACCCAGCTCGCACCCACACCAAAGAGAGGCCCAGCTCGCACCCACACCAGAGATGCCCAGCTCGCACCCACACCAAAGAGAGGCCCAGCTCGCACCCACACCAGAGAGAGGCCCAGCTCGCACCCACACCAGAGAGACACCCAGCTCGCACCCACACCAGAGAGACGCCCAGCTCGCACCCACACCAGAGAGACACCCAGCTCGCACCCACACCAGAGAGACGCCCAGCTCGCACCCACACCAGAGAGACACCCAGCTCGCACCCACACCAGAGAGATGCCCAGCTTGCACCCACACCAGAGAGACACCCAGCTCGCACCCACACCAGAGAGACACCCAGCTCGCACCCACACCAGAGAGAGGCCCAGCTCGCACCCACACCAGAGAGGCCCAGCTCGCACCCACACCAGAGAGAGGCCCAGCCCGCACCCACACCAGAGAGACGCCCAGCTCGCACCCACACCAGAGAGGCCCAGCTCGCACCCACACCAGAGAGAGGCCCAGCTCGCACCCACACCAGAGAGGCCCAGCTCGCACCCACACCAGAGAGAGGCCCAGCTCGCACCCACACCAGAGAGAGGCCCAGCTCGCACCCACACCAGAGAGACACCCAGCTCGCACCCACACCAGAGAGACGCCCAGCTCGCACCCACACCAGAGAGACGCCCAGCTCGCACCCACACCAGAGAGAGGCCCAGCTCGCACCCACAGCAGAGAGAGGCCCAGCTCGCACCCACACCAGAGAGAGGCCCAGCTCGCACCCACACCAGAGAGAGGCCCAGCTCGCACCCACACCAGAGAGAGGCCCAGCTCGCACCCACACCAGAGAGAGGCCCAGCTCGCACCCACACCAGAGAGACGCCCAGCTCGCACCCACACCAGAGAGACACCCAGCTCGCACCCACACCAGAGAGACGCCCAGCTCGCACCCACACCAGAGAGAGGCCCAGCTCGCACCCACACCAGAGAGAGGCCCAGCTCGCACCCACACCAGAGAGACGCCCAGCTCGCACCCGCACCAGAGAGACGCCCAGCTCGCACCCACACCAGAGAGACGCCCAGCTCGCACCCACACCAGAGAGAGGCCCAGCTCGCACCCACACCAGAGAGAGGCCCAGCTCGCACCCACACCAGAGAGACGCCCAGCTCACACCCACACCAGAGAGAGGCCCAGCTCGCACCCACACCAGAGAGACGCCCAGCTCGCACCCACAGCAGAGAGAGGCCCAGCTCGCACCCACACCAGAGAGAGGCCCAGCTTGCACCCACACCAGAGAGAGGCCCAGCTCGCACCCACACCAGAGAGACACCCAGCTCGCACCCACACCAGAGAGACACCCAGCTCGCACCCACACCAGAGACACCCAGCTCGCACCCACACCAGAGAGACGCCCAGCTCGCACCCACACCAGAGAGACGCCCAGCTCACACCCGCGTCAGAGAGACGCCCAGCTCGCACCCACACCAGAGAGACGCCCAGCTCGCACCCACACCAGAGAGACGCCCAGCTCACACCCGCGTCAGAGAGACGCCCAGCTCGCACCCACACCAGAGAGACGCCCAGCTCGCACCCACACCAGAGAGACGCCCAGCTCGCACCCACACCAGAGAGACGCCCAGCTCGCACCCACACCAGAGACACCCAGCTCGCACCCACACCAGAGAGACGCCCAGCTCGCACCCACACCAGAGAGACGCCCAGCTCACACCCGCGTCAGAGAGACGCCCAGCTCGCACCCACACCAGAGAGACGCCCAGCTCGCACCCACACCAGAGAGACGCCCAGCTCGCACCCACACCAGAGAGACGCCCAGCTCGCACCCACACCAGAGAGAGGCCCAGCTCGCACCCACACCAGAGAGAGGCCCAGCTCGCACCCACACCAGAGAGACGCCCAGCTCGCACCCACACCAGAGAGACACCCAGCTCGCACCCACACCAGAGAGACGCCCAGCTCGCACCCACACCAGAGAGAGGCCCAGCTCGCACCCACACCAGAGAGAGGCCCAGCTCGCACCCACACCAGAGAGACGCCCAGCTCGCACCCGCACCAGAGACGCCCAGCTCGCACCCACACCAGAGAGACGCCCAGCTCGCACCCACACCAGAGAGAGGCCCAGCTCGCACCCACACCAGAGAGAGGCCCAGCTCGCACCCACACCAGAGAGACGCCCAGCTCACACCCACACCAGAGAGAGGCCCAGCTCGCACCCACACCAGAGAGACGCCCAGCTCGCACCCACAGCAGAGAGAGGCCCAGCTCGCACCCACACCAGAGAGAGGCCCAGCTTGCACCCACACCAGAGAGAGGCCCAGCTCGCACCCACACCAGAGAGACACCCAGCTCGCACCCACACCAGAGAGACACCCAGCTCGCACCCACACCAGAGACACCCAGCTCGCACCCACACCAGAGAGACGCCCAGCTCGCACCCACACCAGAGAGACGCCCAGCTCACACCCGCGTCAGAGAGACGCCCAGCTCGCACCCACACCAGAGAGACGCCCAGCTCGCACCCACACCAGAGAGACGCCCAGCTCACACCCGCGTCAGAGAGACGCCCAGCTCGCACCCACACCAGAGAGACGCCCAGCTCGCACCCACACCAGAGAGACGCCCAGCTCGCACCCACACCAGAGAGACGCCCAGCTCGCACCCACACCAGAGACACCCAGCTCGCACCCACACCAGAGAGACACCCAGCTCGCACCCACACCAGAGAGATGCCCAGCTCGCACCCACACCAAAGAGAGGCCCAGCTCGCACCCACACCAGAGAGAGGCCCAGCTCGCACCCACACCAGAGAGGCCCAGCTCGCACCCACACCAGAGAGAGGCCCAGCTCGCACCCACACCAGAGAGACGCCCAGCTCGCACCCACACCAGAGAGACACCCAGCTCGCACCCACACCAGAGACACCCAGCTCGCACCCACACCAGAGAGAGGCCCAGCTCGCACCCACACCAGAGAGAGGCTCAGCTCGCACCCACACCAGAGAGACACCCAGCTCGCACCCACACCAGAGAGACGCCCAGCTCGCACCCACACCAGAGAGACGCCCAGCTCGCACCCACACCAGAGAGAGGCCCAGCTCGCACCCACACCAGAGAGATGCCCAGCTGGCACCCACACCAGAGAGACGCCCAGCTCGCACCCACACCAGAGAGGCCCAGCTCGCACCCACACCAGAGAGGCCCAGCTCGCACCCACAGCAGAGAGAGGCCCAGCTCGCACCCACACCAGAGAGAGGCCCAGCTCGCACCCACACCAGAGAGAGGCCCAGCTCGCACCCACACCAGAGAGACGCCCAGCTCGCACCCACAGCAGAGAGACGCCCAGCTCGCACCCACAGCAGAGAGACGCCCAGCTCGCACCCACACCAGAGAGAGGCCCAGCTCGCACCCACACCAGAGAGAGGCCCAGCTCGCACCCACACCAGAGAGAGGCCCAGCTCGCACCCACACAAGAGAGAGGCCCAGCTCGCACCCACACCAGAGAGAGGCCCAGCTCGCACCCACACCAGTGAGAGGCCCAGCTCGCACCCACACCAGAGAGAGGCCCAGCTCGCACCCACACCAGAGAGACGCCCAGCTCGCACCCACACCAGTGAGAGGCCCAGCTCGCACCCACACCAGAGAGAGGCCCAGCTTGCATCCACACAAGAGAGAGGCCCAGCTCGCACCCACACCAGTGAGAGGCCCAGCTCGCACCCACACCAGAGAGAGGCCCAGCTCGCACCCACACCAGAGAGAGGCCCAGCTCGCACCCACACCAGAGAGAGGCCCAGCTCGCACCCACACCAGAGAGACGCCCAGATCGCACCCACACCAGAGAGAGGCCCAGCTCGCACCCACACCAGAGAGAGGCCCAGCTCGCACCCACACCAGAGAGAGGCCCAGCTCGCACCCACACCAGAGAGATGCCCAGCTCGCACCCACACCAGAGAGACGCCCAGCTCGCACCCACACCAGAGAGAGGCCCAGCTCGCACCCACACCAGAGAGGCCCAGCTCGCACCCACACCAGAGAGACACCCAGCTCGCACCCACACCAGAGAGAGGCCCAGCTCGCACCCACACCAGAGGCCCAGCTCGCACCCACACCAGAGAGAGGCCCAGCTCGCACCCACACCAGAGAGACGCCCAGCTCGCACCCACACCAGAGAGAGGCCCAGCTCGCACCCACACCAGAGAGAGGCCCAGCTCGCACCCACACCAGAGAGACACCCAGCTCGCACCCACACCAGAGAGACGCCCAGCTCGCACCCACACCAGAGAGACGCCCAGCTCGCACCCACAGCAGAGAAAGGCCCAGCTTGCACCCACACCAGAGAGAGGCCCAGCTTGCACCCACACCAGAGAGAGGCCCAGCTCGCACCCACACCAGAGAGAGGCCCAGCTCGCACCCACACCAGAGAGACGCCCAGCTCGCACCCACACCAGAGAGACGCCCAGCTCGCACCCACAGCAGAGAGAGGCCCAGCTTGCACCCACACCAGAGAGAGGCCCAGCTTGCACCCACACCAGAGAGAGGCCCAGCTCGCACCCACACCAGAGAGACGCCCAGCTCGCACCCACACCAGAGAGACGCCCAGCTCGCACCCACACCAGAGAGAGGCCCAGCTCGCACCCACACCAGAGAGAGGCCCAGCTCGCACCCACACCAGAGAGACGCCCAGCTCGCACCCACACCAGAGAGACACCCAGCTCGCACCCACACCAGAGAGACGCCCAGCTCGCACCCACACCAGAGAGAGGCCCAGCTCGCACCCACACCAGAGAGATGCCCAGCTGGCACCCACACCAGAGAGACGCCCAGCTCGCACCCACACCAGAGAGACGCCCAGCTCGCACCCACACCAGAGAGGCCCAGCTCGCACCCACAGCAGAGAGAGGCCCAGCTCGCACCCACACCAGATAGAGGCCCAGCTCACACCCACACCAGAGAGAGGCCCAGCTCGCACCCACACCAGAGAGACGCCCAGCTCGCACCCACAGCAGAGAGACGCCCAGCTCGCACCCACAGCAGAGAGACGCCCAGCTCGCACCCACACCAGAGAGAGGCCCAGCTCGCACCCACACCAGAGAGAGGCCCAGCTCGCACCCACACCAGAGAGAGGCCCAGCTCGCACCCACACCAGAGAGAGGCCCAGCTCGCACCCACACCAGAGAGAGGCCCAGCTCGCACCCACACCAGAGAGAGGCCCAGCTCGCACCCACAGCAGAGAGACGCCCAGCTCGCACCCACACAAGAGAGACGCCCAGCTCGCACCCACACCAGAGAGAGGCCCAGCTCGCACCCACACCAGAGAGAGGCCCAGCTCGCACCCACACCAGAGAGAGGCCCAGCTCGCACCCACACCAGAGAGAGGCCCAGCTCGCACCCACACCAGAGAGAGGCCCAGCTCGCACCCACACAAGAGAGAGGCCCAGCTCGCACCCACACCAGAGAGAGGCCCAGCTCGCACCCACACCAGTGAGAGGCCCAGCTCGCACCCACACCAGAGAGAGGCCCAGCTCGCACCCACACCAGAGAGACGCCCAGCTCGCACCCACACCAGTGAGAGGCCCAGCTCGCACCCACACCAGAGAGAGGCCCAGCTTGCATCCACACAAGAGAGAGGCCCAGCTCGCACCCACACCAGTGAGAGGCCCAGCTCGCACCCACACCAGAGAGAGGCCCAGCTCGCACCCACACCAGAGAGAGGCCCAGCTCGCACCCACACCAGAGAGACGCCCAGCTCGCACCCACACCAGAGAGACGCCCAGCTCGCACCCACACCAGAGAGAGGCCCAGCTCGCACCCACACCAGAGAGAGGCCCAGCTCGCACCCACACCAGAGAGAGGCCCAGCTCGCACCCACACCAGAGAGATGCCCAGCTCGCACCCACACCAGAGAGACGCCCAGCTCGCACCCACACCAGAGAGAGGCCCAGCTCGCACCCACACCAGAGAGGCCCAGCTCGCACCCACACCAGAGAGACACCCAGCTCGCACCCACACCAGAGAGAGGCCCAGCTCGCACCCACACCAGAGGCCCAGCTCGCACCCACACCAGAGAGAGGCCCAGCTCGCACCCACACCAGAGAGACGCCCAGCTCGCACCCACACCAGAGAGAGGCCCAGCTCGCACCCACACCAGAGAGAGGCCCAGCTCGCACCCACACCAGAGAGAGGCCCAGCTCGCACCCACACCAGAGAGAGGCCCAGCTCGCACCCACACCAGAGAGAGGCCCAGCTCGCACCCACACCAGAGAGAGGCCCAGCTCGCACCCACAGCAGAGAGACGCCCAGCTTGCACCCACACAAGAGAGACGCCCAGCTCGCACCCACACCAGAGAGAGGCCCAGCTCGCACCCACACCAGAGAGAGGCCCAGCTCGCACCCACACCAGAGAGAGGCCCAGCTCGCACCCACACCAGAGAGAGGCCCAGCTCGCACCCACACCAGAGAGAGGCCCAGCTCGCACCCACACAAGAGAGAGGCCCAGCTCGCACCCACACCAGAGAGAGGCCCAGCTCGCACCCACACCAGTGAGAGGCCCAGCTCGCACCCACACCAGAGAGAGGCCCAGCTCGCACCCACACCAGAGAGACGCCCAGCTCGCACCCACACCAGTGAGAGGCCCAGCTCGCACCCACACCAGAGAGAGGCCCAGCTTGCATCCACACAAGAGAGAGGCCCAGCTCGCACCCACACCAGTGAGAGGCCCAGCTCGCACCCACACCAGAGAGAGGCCCAGCTCGCACCCACACCAGAGAGAGGCCCAGCTCGCACCCACACCAGAGAGACGCCCAGCTCGCACCCACACCAGAGAGACGCCCAGCTCGCACCCACACCAGAGAGAGGCCCAGCTCGCACCCACACCAGAGAGAGGCCCAGCTCGCACCCACACCAGAGAGATGCCCAGCTCGCACCCACACCAGAGAGACGCCCAGCTCGCACCCACACCAGAGAGAGGCCCAGCTCGCACCCACACCAGAGAGGCCCAGCTCGCACCCACACCAGAGAGACACCCAGCTCGCACCCACACCAGAGAGAGGCCCAGCTCGCACCCACACCAGAGGCCCAGCTCGCACCCACACCAGAGAGAGGCCCAGCTCGCACCCACACCAGAGAGACGCCCAGCTCGCACCCACACCAGAGAGAGGCCCAGCTCGCACCCACACCAGAGAGAGGCCCAGCTCGCACCCACACCAGAGAGACACCCAGCTCGCACCCACACCAGAGAGACGCCCAGCTCGCACCCACACCAGAGAGACGCCCAGCTCGCACCCACAGCAGAGAAAGGCCCAGCTTGCACCCACACCAGAGAGAGGCCCAGCTTGCACCCACACCAGAGAGAGGCCCAGCTCGCACCCACACCAGAGAGAGGCCCAGCTCGCACCCACACCAGAGAGACGCCCAGCTCGCACCCACACCAGAGAGACGCCCAGCTCGCACCCACAGCAGAGAGAGGCCCAGCTTGCACCCACACCAGAGAGAGGCCCAGCTTGCACCCACACCAGAGAGAGGCCCAGCTCGCACCCACACCAGAGAGACGCCCAGCTCGCACCCACACCAGAGAGACGCCCAGCTCGCACCCACACCAGAGAGAGGCCCAGCTCGCACCCACACCAGAGAGAGGCCCAGCTCGCACCCACACCAGAGAGACACCCAGCTCGCACCCACACCAGAGAGACGCCCAGCTCGCACCCACACCAGAGAGACACCCAGCTCGCACCCACACCAGAGAGATGCCCAGCTTGCACCCACACCAGAGAGACACCCAGCTCGCACCCACACCAGAGAGACACCCAGCTCGCACCCACACCAGAGAGAGGCCCAGCTCGCACCCACACCAGAGAGGCCCAGCTCGCACCCACACCAGAGAGAGGCCCAGCTCGCACCCACACCAGAGAGACGCCCAGCTCGCACCCACACCAGAGAGGCCCAGCTCGCACCCACACCAGAGAGAGGCCCAGCTCGCACCCACACCAGAGAGGCCCAGCTCGCACCCACACCAGAGAGAGGCCCAGCTCGCACCCACACCAGAGAGAGGCCCAGCTCGCACCCACACCAGAGAGACACCCAGCTCGCACCCACACCAGAGAGACGCCCAGCTCGCACCCACACCAGAGAGACGCCCAGCTCGCACCCACACCAGAGAGAGGCCCAGCTCGCACCCACAGCAGAGAGAGGCCCAGCTCGCACCCACACCAGAGAGAGGCCCAGCTCGCACCCACACCAGAGAGAGGCCCAGCTCGCACCCACACCAGAGAGAGGCCCAGCTCGCACCCACACCAGAGAGAGGCCCAGCTCGCACCCACACCAGAGAGACGCCCAGCTCGCACCCACACCAGAGAGACACCCAGCTCGCACCCACACCAGAGAGACGCCCAGCTCGCACCCACACCAGAGAGAGGCCCAGCTCGCACCCACACCAGAGAGAGGCCCAGCTCGCACCCACACCAGAGAGACGCCCAGCTCGCACCCGCACCAGAGAGACGCCCAGCTCGCACCCGCACCAGAGAGACGCCCAGCTCGCACCCACACCAGAGAGAGGCCCAGCTCGCACCCACACCAGAGAGAGGCCCAGCTCGCACCCACACCAGAGAGACGCCCAGCTCACACCCACACCAGAGAGAGGCCCAGCTCGCACCCACACCAGAGAGACGCCCAGCTCGCACCCACAGCAGAGAGAGGCCCAGCTCGCACCCACACCAGAGAGAGGCCCAGCTCGCACCCACACCAGAGAGAGGCCCAGCTCGCACCCACACCAGAGAGACACCCAGCTCGCACCCACACCAGAGAGACACCCAGCTCGCACCCACACCAGAGACACCCAGCTCGCACCCACACCAGAGAGACGCCCAGCTCGCACCCACACCAGAGAGACGCCCAGCTCACACCCGCGTCAGAGAGACGCCCAGCTCGCACCCACACCAGAGAGACGCCCAGCTCGCACCCACACCAGAGAGACGCCCAGCTCACACCCGCGTCAGAGAGACGCCCAGCTCGCACCCACACCAGAGAGACGCCCAGCTCGCACCCACACCAGAGAGACGCCCAGCTCGCACCCACACCAGAGAGACGCCCAGCTCGCACCCACACCAGAGACACCCAGCTCGCACCCACACCAGAGAGACGCCCAGCTCGCACCCACACCAGAGAGACGCCCAGCTCACACCCGCGTCAGAGAGACGCCCAGCTCGCACCCACACCAGAGAGACGCCCAGCTCGCACCCACACCAGAGAGACGCCCAGCTCGCACCCACACCAGAGAGACGCCCAGCTCGCACCCACACCAGAGAGAGGCCCAGCTCGCACCCACACCAGAGAGAGGCCCAGCTCGCACCCACACCAGAGAGACGCCCAGCTCGCACCCACACCAGAGAGACACCCAGCTCGCACCCACACCAGAGAGACGCCCAGCTCGCACCCACACCAGAGAGAGGCCCAGCTCGCACCCACACCAGAGAGAGGCCCAGCTCGCACCCACACCAGAGAGACGCCCAGCTCGCACCCGCACCAGAGACGCCCAGCTCGCACCCACACCAGAGAGACGCCCAGCTCGCACCCACACCAGAGAGAGGCCCAGCTCGCACCCACACCAGAGAGAGGCCCAGCTCGCACCCACACCAGAGAGACGCCCAGCTCACACCCACACCAGAGAGAGGCCCAGCTCGCACCCACACCAGAGAGACGCCCAGCTCGCACCCACAGCAGAGAGAGGCCCAGCTCGCACCCACACCAGAGAGAGGCCCAGCTTGCACCCACACCAGAGAGAGGCCCAGCTCGCACCCACACCAGAGAGACACCCAGCTCGCACCCACACCAGAGAGACACCCAGCTCGCACCCACACCAGAGACACCCAGCTCGCACCCACACCAGAGAGACGCCCAGCTCGCACCCACACCAGAGAGACGCCCAGCTCACACCCGCGTCAGAGAGACGCCCAGCTCGCACCCACACCAGAGAGACGCCCAGCTCGCACCCACACCAGAGAGACGCCCAGCTCACACCCGCGTCAGAGAGACGCCCAGCTCGCACCCACACCAGAGAGACGCCCAGCTCGCACCCACACCAGAGAGACGCCCAGATCGCACCCACACCAGAGAGACGCCCAGCTCGCACCCACACCAGAGACACCCAGCTCGCACCCACACCAGAGAGACACCCAGCTCGCACCCACACCAGAGAGATGCCCAGCTCGCACCCACACCAAAGAGAGGCCCAGCTCGCACCCACACCAGAGAGAGGCCCAGCTCGCACCCACACCAGAGAGGCCCAGCTCGCACCCACACCAGAGAGAGGCCCAGCTCGCACCCACACCAGAGAGACGCCCAGCTCGCACCCACACCAGAGAGACACCCAGCTCGCACCCACACCAGAGACACCCAGCTCGCACCCACACCAGAGAGAGGCCCAGCTCGCACCCACACCAGAGAGAGGCTCAGCTCGCACCCACACCAGAGAGACACCCAGCTCGCACCCACACCAGAGAGACGCCCAGCTCGCACCCACACCAGAGAGACGCCCAGCTCGCACCCACACCAGAGAGAGGCCCAGCTCGCACCCACACCAGAGAGATGCCCAGCTGGCACCCACACCAGAGAGACGCCCAGCTCGCACCCACACCAGAGAGGCCCAGCTCGCACCCACACCAGAGAGGCCCAGCTCGCACCCACAGCAGAGAGAGGCCCAGCTCGCACCCACACCAGAGAGAGGCCCAGCTCGCACCCACACCAGAGAGAGGCCCAGCTCGCACCCACACCAGAGAGACGCCCAGCTCGCACCCACAGCAGAGAGACGCCCAGCTCGCACCCACAGCAGAGAGACGCCCAGCTCGCACCCACACCAGAGAGAGGCCCAGCTCGCACCCACACCAGAGAGAGGCCCAGCTCGCACCCACACCAGAGAGAGGCCCAGCTCGCACCCACACAAGAGAGAGGCCCAGCTCGCACCCACACCAGAGAGAGGCCCAGCTCGCACCCACACCAGTGAGAGGCCCAGCTCGCACCCACACCAGAGAGAGGCCCAGCTCGCACCCACACCAGAGAGACGCCCAGCTCGCACCCACACCAGTGAGAGGCCCAGCTCGCACCCACACCAGAGAGAGGCCCAGCTTGCATCCACACAAGAGAGAGGCCCAGCTCGCACCCACACCAGTGAGAGGCCCAGCTCGCACCCACACCAGAGAGAGGCCCAGCTCGCACCCACACCAGAGAGAGGCCCAGCTCGCACCCACACCAGAGAGAGGCCCAGCTCGCACCCACACCAGAGAGACGCCCAGCTCGCACCCACACCAGAGAGAGGCCCAGCTCGCACCCACACCAGAGAGAGGCCCAGCTCGCACCCACACCAGAGAGAGGCCCAGCTCGCACCCACACCAGAGAGATGCCCAGCTCGCACCCACACCAGAGAGACGCCCAGCTCGCACCCACACCAGAGAGAGGCCCAGCTCGCACCCACACCAGAGAGGCCCAGCTCGCACCCACACCAGAGAGACACCCAGCTCGCACCCACACCAGAGAGAGGCCCAGCTCGCACCCACACCAGAGGCCCAGCTCGCACCCACACCAGAGAGAGGCCCAGCTCGCACCCACACCAGAGAGACGCCCAGCTCGCACCCACACCAGAGAGAGGCCCAGCTCGCACCCACACCAGAGAGAGGCCCAGCTCGCACCCACACCAGAGAGACACCCAGCTCGCACCCACACCAGAGAGACGCCCAGCTCGCACCCACACCAGAGAGACGCCCAGCTCGCACCCACAGCAGAGAAAGGCCCAGCTTGCACCCACACCAGAGAGAGGCCAAGCTTGCACCCACACCAGAGAGAGGCCCAGCTCGCACCCACACCAGAGAGAGGCCCAGCTCGCACCCACACCAGAGAGACGCCCAGCTCGCACCCACACCAGAGAGACGCCCAGCTCGCACCCACAGCAGAGAGAGGCCCAGCTTGCACCCACACCAGAGAGAGGCCCAGCTTGCACCCACACCAGAGAGAGGCCCAGCTCGCACCCACACCAGAGAGACGCCCAGCTCGCACCCACACCAGAGAGACGCCCAGCTCGCACCCACACCAGAGAGAGGCCCAGCTCGCACCCACACCAGAGAGAGGCCCAGCTCGCACCCACACCAGAGAGACGCCCAGCTCGCACCCACACCAGAGAGACACCCAGCTCGCACCCACACCAGAGAGACGCCCAGCTCGCACCCACACCAGAGAGAGGCCCAGCTCGCACCCACACCAGAGAGATGCCCAGCTGGCACCCACACCAGAGAGACGCCCAGCTCGCACCCACACCAGAGAGACGCCCAGCTCGCACCCACACCAGAGAGGCCCAGCTCGCACCCACAGCAGAGAGAGGCCCAGCTCGCACCCACACCAGATAGAGGCCCAGCTCACACCCACACCAGAGAGAGGCCCAGCTCGCACCCACACCAGAGAGACGCCCAGCTCGCACCCACAGCAGAGAGACGCCCAGCTCGCACCCACAGCAGAGAGACGCCCAGCTCGCACCCACACCAGAGAGAGGCCCAGCTCGCACCCACACCAGAGAGAGGCCCAGCTCGCACCCACACCAGAGAGAGGCCCAGCTCGCACCCACACCAGAGAGAGGCCCAGCTCGCACCCACACCAGAGAGAGGCCCAGCTCGCACCCACACCAGAGAGAGGCCCAGCTCGCACCCACACCAGAGAGAGGCCCAGCTCGCACCCACACAAGAGAGAGGCCCAGCTCGCACCCACACCAGAGAGAGGCCCAGCTCGCACCCACACCAGTGAGAGGCCCAGCTCGCACCCACACCAGAGAGAGGCCCAGCTCGCACCCACACCAGAGAGACGCCCAGCTCGCACCCACACCAGTGAGAGGCCCAGCTCGCACCCACACCAGAGAGAGGCCCAGCTCGCATCCACACAAGAGAGAGGCCCAGCTCGCACCCACACCAGTGAGAGGCCCAGCTCGCACCCACACCAGAGAGAGGCCCAGCTCGCACCCACACCAGAGAGAGGCCCAGCTCGCACCCACACCAGAGAGACGCCCAGCTCGCACCCACACCAGAGAGACGCCCAGCTCGCACCCACACCAGAGAGAGGCCCAGCTCGCACCCACACCAGAGAGAGGCCCAGCTCGCACCCACACCAGAGAGAGGCCCAGCTCGCACCCACACCAGAGAGATGCCCAGCTCGCACCCACACCAGAGAGACGCCCAGCTCGCACCCACACCAGAGAGAGGCCCAGCTCGCACCCACACCAGAGAGGCCCAGCTCGCACCCACACCAGAGAGACACCCAGCTCGCACCCACACCAGAGAGAGGCCCAGCTCGCACCCACACCAGAGGCCCAGCTCGCACCCACACCAGAGAGGCCCAGCTCGCACCCACACCAGAGAGACGCCCAGCTCGCACCCACACCAGAGAGAGGCCCAGCTCGCACCCACACCAGAGAGAGGCCCAGCTCGCACCCACACCAGAGAGAGGCCCAGCTCGCACCCACACCAGAGAGAGGCCCAGCTCGCACCCACACCAGAGAGAGGCCCAGCTCGCACCCACACCAGAGAGAGGCCCAGCTCGCACCCACAGCAGAGAGACGCCCAGCTTGCACCCACACAAGAGAGACGCCCAGCTCGCACCCACACCAGAGAGAGGCCCAGCTCGCACCCACACCAGAGAGAGGCCCAGCTCGCACCCACACCAGAGAGAGGCCCAGCTCGCACCCACACCAGAGAGAGGCCCAGCTCGCACCCACACCAGAGAGAGGCCCAGCTCGCACCCACACAAGAGAGAGGCCCAGCTCGCACCCACACCAGAGAGAGGCCCAGCTCGCACCCACACCAGTGAGAGGCCCAGCTCGCACCCACACCAGAGAGAGGCCCAGCTCGCACCCACACCAGAGAGACGCCCAGCTCGCACCCACACCAGTGAGAGGCCCAGCTCGCACCCACACCAGAGAGAGGCCCAGCTTGCATCCACACAAGAGAGAGGCCCAGCTCGCACCCACACCAGTGAGAGGCCCAGCTCGCACCCACACCAGAGAGAGGCCCAGCTCGCACCCACACCAGAGAGAGGCCCAGCTCGCACCCACACCAGAGAGACGCCCAGCTCGCACCCACACCAGAGAGACGCCCAGCTCGCACCCACACCAGAGAGAGGCCCAGCTCGCACCCACACCAGAGAGAGGCCCAGCTCGCACCCACACCAGAGAGAGGCCCAGCTCGCACCCACACCAGAGAGATGCCCAGCTCGCACCCACACCAGAGAGACGCCCAGCTCGCACCCACACCAGAGAGAGGCCCAGCTCGCACCCACACCAGAGAGGCCCAGCTCGCACCCACACCAGAGAGACACCCAGCTCGCACCCACACCAGAGAGAGGCCCAGCTCGCACCCACACCAGAGGCCCAGCTCGCACCCACACCAGAGAGAGGCCCAGCTCGCACCCACACCAGAGAGACGCCCAGCTCGCACCCACACCAGAGAGAGGCCCAGCTCGCACCCACACCAGAGAGAGGCCCAGCTCGCACCCACACCAGAGAGACACCCAGCTCGCACCCACACCAGAGAGACGCCCAGCTCGCACCCACACCAGAGAGACGCCCAGCTCGCACCCACAGCAGAGAAAGGCCCAGCTTGCACCCACACCAGAGAGAGGCCCAGCTTGCACCCACACCAGAGAGAGGCCCAGCTCGCACCCACACCAGAGAGAGGCCCAGCTCGCACCCACACCAGAGAGACGCCCAGCTCGCACCCACACCAGAGAGACGCCCAGCTCGCACCCACAGCAGAGAGAGGCCCAGCTTGCACCCACACCAGAGAGAGGCCCAGCTTGCACCCACACCAGAGAGAGGCCCAGCTCGCACCCACACCAGAGAGACGCCCAGCTCGCACCCACACCAGAGAGACGCCCAGCTCGCACCCACACCAGAGAGAGGCCCAGCTCGCACCCACACCAGAGAGAGGCCCAGCTCGCACCCACACCAGAGAGACACCCAGCTCGCACCCACACCAGAGAGACGCCCAGCTCGCACCCACACCAGAGAGACGCCCAGCTCGCACCCACACCAGAGAGAGGCCCAGCTCGCACCCACACCAGAGAGAGGCCCAGCTCGCACCCACACCAGAGAGACACCCAGCTCGCACCCACACCAGAGAGACGCCCAGCTCGCACCCACACCAGAGAGACGCCCAGCTCGCACCCACACCAGAGAGAGGCCCAGCTCGCACCCACACCAGAGAGATGCCCAGCTGGCACCCACACCAGAGAGACGCCCAGCTCGCACCCACACCAGAGAGGCCCAGCTCGCACCCACACCAGAGAGGCCCAGCTCGCACCCACAGCAGAGAGAGGCCCAGCTCGCACCCACACCAGAGAGAGGCCCAGCTCACACCCACACCAGAGAGAGGCCCAGCTCGCACCCACACCAGAGAGACGCCCAGCTCGCACCCACAGCAGAGAGACGCCCAGCTCGCACCCACAGCAGAGAGACGCCCAGCTCGCACCCACACCAGAGAGAGGCCCAGCTCGCACCCACACCAGAGAGAGGCCCAGCTCGCACCCACACCAGAGAGAGGCCCAGCTCGCACCCACACCAGAGAGAGGCCCAGCTCGCACCCACACCAGAGAGAGGCCCAGCTCGCACCCACACCAGAGAGAGGCCCAGCTCGCACCCACAGCAGAGAGACGCCCAGCTCGCACCCACACCAGAGAGACGCCCAGCTCGCACCCACACCAGAGAGACACCCAGCTCGCACCCACACCAGAGAGAGGCCCAGCTCGCACCCACACCAGAGAGAGGCCCAGCTCGCACCCACACCAGAGAGAGGCCCAGCTCGCACCCACACCAGAGAGACGCCCAGCTCGCACCCACACCAGAGAGAGGCCCAGCGTGCACCCACATCAGAGAGAGGCCCGGTGTACACCCGTGTCAGAGAGAGGCACGCACCCGCGTAAGAGAGAGGCCCAGCATGCACACACATTAGAGAGAGGCCCGGCGCGTACCCATGTCAGAGAGAGGCTGGCGGGGGAGAAGGGGTGAGAGAGGCCCGGCGCACACCCGCGTCAGAGAGAGGCCAGCATAGGAGATAGGGTGAGAGAGGCCTGCAGCTGCGAGGAGCCGGGGCCCGGAAGCGGCAACCGGAGGACCAGAAGCCGGACAAAGAAATTGGGCCAGACCCAAATTCCAGCACCGGCTGGCCGGGCCCCCCGCAGCCATCGGCCCCCCGCAGCCATCGGGCCCGGGAGACTTGCCCCAGCTTTCCCCCCTGTAGGAGCCACATGTGCTGAAGCTGGGATATCCTTAAAACCTGACCTGTTGGGGCGGTTTAAGGACTGGAGCTGATAATCACTTCTTTATATGACACGAAGGAACAGGAATGGCATATTTAACATAGTTTTACCAAATTGTCTTTTACTTCTTTTTTCATTATGATCTGATCACTATTACATTATCCAGTAGTTTTTAAACCCATGCAAAATCTGAAATGTAAACATTTTATTAAGTAATTTGTTCTAGAGTTAAAAATAAAAAAGTGGTCACCTTCAATTGTATAAAACAAATATATTATAGCGCTCGTGTGAGTTACCTCCTATGCATTAAGGATACAAATATTTAGAGAGGGCAAGTTTAAGTGGCTCGAATATCTACAAATTCCCCTTTATCACATAAGAGGTAGGTTTCTTTCGTAATTAAGAGAATATTTGAGAGCTCCTGACATATTACACAGTACAATATACAACAAAACCCTTACACCAGGCTCAGTCTATAGCATTAAATATTGGTTTAAAATATAACCTTTAATATATCATATAATAAAACTAGCTTTTTTCAAACAGCAACATCCCAATGCTGCAGTACTTATCACTGGTGCTGGGCCCGTTTGGGTTATTTGTCTCTGATCCTTGTACAGTATTTTCTAGAACTTTGTTACTTTGAAATGCTTTTCGTTTCTTACATACTGTACAGATTCCCAACAAGCTCTGAGAAACCCCAACCATTACCACATAATATATATATATATATATATATATAGGAATGATGTCTTGTTGATTTAATACATTATTTTTGACAACCTTCTGGAGTGCTGCCTTTTATATTCGTCTACACACGGTATCGTATTGCCTATATATATATATAGTGCTAGTGGGCGTGGCTAAATGTATACAACAAAAAACAGAAATGCCCAAAGCTACTTCCAATGTGACAAAAATACACAGTGCAACACCTATATATCTCTTGTTAAAAGGGTCATTTAGTTTAACCCTTTGGCCAAAGCGTCTTAAGCCTGCTGCCAATTACAAGGCGTGTAAGGCTATGATGTCACAGATTTTTATTGGGTGATTCCAGAGGAGATTTGTTTTTTCAGCGCCGGGAAGTTTGAGTCTTGGAGCTCAGCACAGCCGAGTTCAGCTCTAAGGTCCCGGTGGTGACGGCGGCGCTTGCGGAGGTGGCGTGGGCTCCGCACACCAGTCACTAATTTCAATTAGGCGGGCCCCCCTGTCTTCCTGCGCATTGGCTCAGTTCGGAGCAGACGCAAATAACAATCAAATCTATTGTTTGGGGATTGCTGCTTTAAATTCCTCAACAATTGCTAAGAAATGTTTATAATACGGTAATACAATATCTTCCTTGTTTCTAACAGGGAAATGCCCAGTTAGATGTTTACACCTATCTCACTGTCACAGATTTATTACATGGAGCTAATACAGCATGCACTAAGGATTTATTTAATAGGCTTTTTGGTCCTTTGACCTTTTTTCTTATTTATTTTGCGCAATGGTTTGAGATACTAATGAGCCTATGTTAGATTGCACAATTAGCTCATGCATGATAGAACAGAGTCAGAAGGTAATGTTCTGTGTGACGCAGTTTGTCTTCCAGCCAGAATTACCGCTGTGTAATAGAGAAATGAAACGAATGGTTTCTTAATTAAAAGGTATTGTAATGACCATGCTCAAGAATTTGCGTTAAGCTCCTCTGTAATATCTCCACTTTGGTTTTTCAGGCAATGAACTCCAGCACGTTTTATTATGATTATGAGGGGTATGATGGAACTTATGCCCCTTCAGAAATTGTATTCAACCACAACTTGGCTCCAATTAATACAAGAAAGTTGGCATTTCGATTCGCTTCTGTTGTACTTTACAGTGCAGTTTGTCTCTTGGGAACTGTTGGAAATGGCCTTGTTATCGGCATGATCGCGTTCAAGCTGAAGAAGTCGGTCAATACCATTTGGCTTTTTAACCTGGCTATTGCGGACTTTTTGTTCACCTTTTTCTTACCTGTCACTGTGGTCTACGCTGCAATGGATTATAACTGGATATTTGGAAAAGCCGCGTGCAAACTGAATTCATTCATTCTCACCCTGAACATGTTCACCAGCATTCTTCTGCTGACAATTATTAGTTTGGATCGCTGTATTTCGGTTGTGCTTCCCGTATGGTCCCAAAATCATCGATCTACTAAATTAGCCAGTTTCGTGTCTGCTGCTGCCTGGGGCTTTGGATTTTTCCTAAGCTCCACTTCTTTGATTTTCCGAGACACTGAATATATAAATGGTAAAACTGTTTGTTTCAACAACTTTTCCCTATGGAAGGAAAACGGCGACGGGGAGAAAATACATCTTGCCATTTCTTTATCGCGGTTTGTGTTTGGATTTCTCCTTCCACTTACAGTCATAATATCCAGCTACACTGTTATTGTGTGCAAACTTAAGAAAAACAAGATTGCCAAATCCAGAAAACCCTTTAAAATCATATTAACCATCATTGTGGCTTTCTTCATATGCTGGACACCTTTCCACGTGCTGAGCATTCTGGAAATAAAGCATCACGTATTTCCACACATCATATTTCAGATTGGCATGCCTATCGCCAGTGCCCTCGCTACTGCCAACAGCTGCATTAATCCAATACTGTATGTGTTTATGGGCCAGGATTTTAAGAAGTTTAAGATGAGCATTTTATCTAGACTTGACAATGCATTAAGTGAGGATACTGCACACTCGCGTCTCACCTACAGGAGCTTCTCGCGAGCTTCCTCAATGACTGAAAAAGAGACAATATTGGTTTAATTTTTTCAGTATTTATTAAGGATAATTTGGATGTTTGTTCGCATTAACTCTTTTGCATTGGCACATTTTACAATGTTGAGGCTGTTGTTATTTTAATGTCTTTCCACCATAGTAGCTCCATACTATGTTAAAAAAAAATTATAAGTGAGATTCATTTGACAGAAATAACACATGGATTCTATGAGAATTAGAATATAGAGGGAAGGTTTAATCGCAAATCTATAGGCTGTAGTGGGATTATATCCTGTAAATAAAGAGATAAGTGATGCCAATGATGCCAATGAGGTTTGGGGGACAGATTATAGAGAACCTCCATAAAGGTGGCCAACTCCAGTCCTCAAGGGCCACCAACAGGTCAGGTTTTAAGGATATCCCTGCTTCAGCATAGGTGGCTCAATCAGTGTCTCAGTCATTGACTCAGCCACCTGTGCTGAAGCAGGGATAACCTTAAAAGCTGATCTGTTGGTGGCCCTTGAGGACTGGAGTTGGCCACTCCTGCTCTATAGGGCCATACCAAGCAAAAACTGTATACTAGGGCTGGTACTCATATGTACATACATGTATACATTTATACAAGCATGTCCCCGCAGATACATTCATACACATATACCTATAGGGTTAGATGCAGAGCAAACTGACTCAGACAGAGACAAACAGGCATTGACTAATATAGTATCTCTCACTGCATCCACACTCACAGACAGCCACCTCGGGAGATTCAGTGAGGGTGAACCCGAGCGAGTAATCTGGATGTAGAAGGGGCGCCATCAGTAGCACCTTACAGTATAACAGTGCAATACATGAACATCCAGTGCTTTTTTGTGTTAACTATTCACATAGAGATGGGGAAATCAACCTACAGCAATGCTGACAGTTTGGTCAAATCAGATGTTGAGTGTGTGTGGTGTGTGGTGTGTGGTGTGTGGTGTGTGGTGTGTGGTGTGTGGTGTGTGTGTGTGTGTGTGTGTGTGTGTGTGTGTGTGTGTGTGTGTGTGTGTGTGTGTGTGTGTGTGTGTGTGTGTGTGTGTGTGTGTGTGTGAAACCTGGCTCAAACAATTCTTATATCTATGTTTTTATTCAGTTATTTATGACATCATGTATAAAATTACTAATAACGCCTGAAACAGGTTCCAATTACAAGACATTATTTACATGCTAGGAATATATCTCTGCGTTCAACTGTTATAGTGATCAGAATAATCTTTTAAAGTATATACGTTTTTATTTACAATAAATAAATTAGTGGTCTGAAACTTTTCAGCTGAGATGCTTGTTGTGTAAATAATTACCTGTCATTCTCAGTGGTCGGGTATGTTAGGATAATGGTACTGATAATGGTACTGATGCAGCCACGAGTATCCGAATTCTGTACATATCTCCCAATACAGTGCCGTTTACTGGCATTGTAAATCCATGTTCATTTTAAGACTTGTTGAAAAGGATAGAGCAAAATGTATAATAGAAGCAAAGGCTCAAACTGAGCACTGGTATTTGAACTGACATTTTGGTTGTATAGTCAAGAAATATTTTAGGTTCTTCAGACAACGGAGGTTGCCGTGCTTTGTATGTAATACAGCACCTTGCCTCCCCCCATAAAAGGGTTAAAATCCCAGTGATTAAATGAAGACTGCAGTGATTATTCTTTTACAACCAATATTATTCTTTTGTATTAGGATAGACGTTGCTATATTTGTAGAGAATCTTTGAGATTAACACACCTGGTATACTGTATACATCTAGGGATCATCACTAAAAGAAAATATATAAGACAGATATGAACATTACCTTGCAGACTACATAGTAACTAAGTCTGCTGTAGCCTATTACATTTGTTATTGTCAAACAAACTGGAAGCGCAGAACACGTGGTCACAATAGGTGGAGGATGATGTCTCGGGGTCTTGTGTGCCTCATGGTCATTCCCAATCTATACTTATAATGTAACCAAACTGTGTTCCGTTTGTAGACACATCCGCTCAGTTTGAAACAACAAAGCACCCTGATGCGTAGGAAGGACTTATAAAAAATAGTTCTGACCTCAACAAAGAGGGCATCATGTGCCATTAACGGTTGTGGGACTTTGGACTGTAAGACCCCCATAAGAGAGGCAGAGTAAAATGATGAAACGGTTCAAGCATGAACCAGCAAGGTATGGGTTAAAGTTTGAATGCACAATAGGGTTAGTTTGAAGAAGATCAGCAAATTATCTTATCACATTACAGGCAAATATAGCTGCAGGTAACTTTAAAGAATTGCATAAGGTCGATGGACAATTGACCTTCTCTGAAGATAAGACTTTTGCTACAGAATTACCTTGACAAACCAAAACAAGCTAAACACATAAACACCCGCCTACACTAAGCTGCACAAAGGAAAGTGCTGGAAGGAGATGCAGGTCTGGCGTGGGGGACAATGTATATGTGTGAGTAACAATGACGAAGGAATGGAGTAGGGAGACTGTTGTTCTTCATGGATATGTACTAGTGTTTTAGGAATGATCACTTGCCCAGACCGCGTGTTTACTGAGACAACACTGTACTATTATTCCAATTGTGTGCTGTGATATTAAACGAAATCTACTTTGAGAAACGTCTCTGTGTCAGACTCACTTTCCTTCAGTGGTGCTAGGTAAGCATTAACTCTGTATATGTCAGGAAGCCTCAATACACATGTATGCAGATGACACAATTCTATATGCACCCAACCATTGCCTCTCTGACCTTCAACACATACTTCAGTCTGACTTTTTGAGACTCGAAAACTGGATTTCCCAAAACAAACTGTTTTTAAACACTGACAAGACTGTAACAATGGTATTTGGGACCAAGACTAAATTTTTAAAGCTTCCAGCAACTGAGCTCCAGATTAGAACCAACGCTAACACCACCCTAACACCTGTCACTAGTTTTAAATACCTGGGCATATGGTTTGCCTCCCACTTAACATTCGGGATGCACATTGATACCCTGACAACCAAGACCTATACAAAACTATGGGTACTTTACAGGAACAAATCCTCCCTAAGTCTCCTGGTCAGAAAGCTATCGCACAGCAGATGCTAATGCCAATTATTGACTATGGAGACATAGTATATGGCTCCGCACCTCAAACCCACCTTAGTAAACTTGACACCCTCTACAATTCAATTTGTCGTTTTGTTCTCCCATGCAACTACAACACACATCACTGCGAAATGCTCAAAGAACTAGATTGGTCATCACTCGAGTCTAGGCGCAAAGTTCACCTTTCCTGTCTTGCCTTCAAATTCTTTATGGGCAAGCTACCCAGCTACCTGAACAAGCTCCTCACCCCTACCACATGCAGCACTTATCACCTGAGATCAGACTCCAAAAGACTGTTCATGGTCCCAAGGCTCAACAAAGTATGCGGCTGCTCCTCCTTCTCTTACCGTGCACCCCAAAACTGGAACAACCTACCAGAGACTCTCACATCCACCACCAGTTTAAGTTCTTTCAAATCTAAGGCTGTCTCACATTTTAATCTGGTCTGTAACTGTTTCATACGCCCATAATATATATTTTCGTTAACTGTGCATGCAATGTCTTGTATATAATGTATACCCTGTTCATTTATGTAACTGTATTTGTAACCATGTATTATTTGTCTTAACTCTGTGCCCAGGACATACTTGAAAACGAGAGGAAACTCTCAATGAATTAATTGAGAGTAAAATATTTTATAAATAAATAAATATGGGCGCCGGGCACCATAGGGAAGTGAGGCATACAGTATTAGCCCCATTCTTTCACCTTCTTCTTTCACTTCTTCTTTGCCCTGTGAGACATGAATATGTTTTAATAGGAAAAGCGTACGCTTTATCTTACCCATCATTTATTGTTCTTCACCCATGACAGTCTCGCCAATGATGCCAGCAAAATAACTTCAAGGAACAGAAAGATAATACTCAGGGAGTGGCACTTTGTTTATTGATTGTTCTCCTTGAAGCGGAATATTCTTAGATGATTAGAGTTGGTGTGTAGGTGAATACACTTTTGTCTGGCTCCTCATGCGTGAGGAAGAGATAGAAAAAGAAGAAAACACATTTCCAATGCTAATGTGACCCCCAATACAATCCCCGATTCCCCCCACTCACAATTTCTGTGTCTTTAAAGTCAGCATGTAGAAATATATTTATAGTGAATTTTCTTGAAGGGGATACGGGAACTTGTCTTACTTGCTTGCAGATATACTCCGCATACATTTAAAATAAACGTGTCATATGTTCCAAAATGTATAGCACAACAAACCGGTATCGCACGCACTGCCAGTTCTTTTGGGCGTTTGGCGTTATGGTTGTACACCGCAGCGTTCAGGGCTGAGTATGCGACTGTCTATATTGTGTATTTCCCTATGCACCAGGCCATTCTATAGTGAGTACCCGGCGAGTCTGATTCTGGTCAGCTGGCCGGCGAGTCTGATTCTGGTCAGATAGCGGGGTCTGCCTTTAGCCCTCTGCTTTGGCATTTCTAGAATAGAGATTTCTTTCTATCAAGCCGATTCTGAAAATGTCTTTGCTTCCATTATCTTTAACTTTACTCCTAACATTTAGTTACAACAATTACACGTGTCCAAACGTTTATAAAGGGGCCTTTCCTATCTTTCCTCTTCTTTAATGGTTTCTGATGTCTTTTCTACAAAGAGGATAAAATACTATAGTTAGCCCGGTCTTAGGCTTTGCAGGGCCTCCCTGTAAAAAAAGGGGGGCTTACCTTGATGAGCAGTCCTCCTCCGGCAGAATCTCGGTGTCATGATGTCCCGGCGTCATGTGATATCACGTTGCCATGGCAACACGGTCACAGCATCATGTGTCGTCGCGTTGCCAGGCGCTACAGGAGGGGGCTCGCTGCGGAAAAGGTGAGGCGAAAAAACACACACACACCCCAGCCCCCCCCCCCCCACCTCACTGCCGGTTCGGCCCTGCGTGTCCTTCTCTCCCTCCACGTGTCGGCACCGGGACTCTTCCGACCGGAGGGGGGAGCTGGACGAGGGGGAGCTGGGGAAGGGGGGAGCTGGAGGATGGGAGGACCCTGCGCTCCCTCCTCTCCCCTCCGGTCGAGAGGTGTGGGGCCCAAGGTGGCCGCCATGCTCGCCTTGCCCTAAGATACCAAACATCATCCACCGTTTGCAATCAAATTTAACGTCACAGGAAAGTGTGAACCACGGTTTTTGGTAATGGTAAAATAACACTGAGTTGTTACACTATAACACATATCTGAGGGACGATTCACATGTCAGCCAAGCAGGGTGAATATTTGCTCCTTAGGTCTGAAGAGCCGCGCCGTCCCGACTTTGTCCTCCTTATACTTGCCGTCTCCGTCTCCAATGGCTAGTAGTTGCGCGCCCGAAGGGATACCCTCAGCGGGGGAGAAGGGGAAATCGCACAGGATTCCAGGGGCAGCAGAGTGGTTATGTGGCGAATCACCCGAACAAGCGCGCCATTCCAATGTCGTTCTCCTCGTATTTAACGGCTCCGCCTCAACTGGCTGATGGTCGCGCACCCAGATGGATGACGTCAGCGGAGAGGAAAAAATCAACCGGCTTCACGGAGTTCAGGGACAGCAAAGGTGTAGCAGAGCTCCTTCCTTAGAAAATCACCCTACGCATTTCACTCAGGTGTGAGCTTCCTCAAGGCTGTAATGATCATAATTCACACACCTGCGGTACATGACCACACTCGTGGTACATGGCGTGGTACGTGACCTTTGTCTCAGTTACCAAGCCTCTCTCACCCTTCCATTTCTGGTGGGTAATGATGCAGAATATGCTAAATCCCCTTAATATCTGTGCAGCAGGTAATTCCGCTTATGGAAACTTCTCAAGCTAATACATGAAGCAGTAAAGCAGTTAAAGCAAACACAAAGTTCCGCACCTTAATACACTGATGTTCCAAATTGTATTTTTAGTGTCCAAGCTGCCGTTTTATTTTGTATTTAATTTTTTCCCTTTAATCTGTGCATCAATACAATCTGCACAATGATCAGTAATTAGATAAATTGACGATCGTTCTCTTCTCCTGTGATCGATCAGTGAAGATTCGGCACAGAGGTTCAATAAATGGCTGTCAGCGCAGCAGAAGAGGACCAAAGATGTAAAGTTCTGTGTGGAAGATCATGTGACCAGGCAATCACTACCTACAATTGGTGCACTGCTAGAGAGAGGGTGGGGCTAAAAAAGGGGTGTGCCAGAGCCCGTTTCAGAAGAGAAAGGGGACGTGACTTTTTAAATGGTTGCTATAGAAACAAAAAATGCTTGTTACATTATAATACATAAAAATGTAATTCAGAATAGTTTTTTCAACAAAAAAAATGCTACAAGTATTTTCTCATTCTCATTGAACAGAACTGATTTTTACACACACACACACACACACACACACACACACACACACACACACACACACACACACACACACACACACACACACACACACACACACACACACACACACACACACACACACACACACACACACACACACACACACACACACACACTACAGCTTTAATATTACGAATAATATAAGTTATGGTGGGTAAAAAAGTGACAAAAACCCTCCACGTACAGTGTACCGCAAATAAAAACACCCTGTGTGAGCACATTCTCAACACGTCTCACACAGGTCTGCCGCTCCCTTATGCATGCTAAGAGATAATGGGGAAGCGCAGGGTTGCAGACCTGTGTGGGACGTGAATGTGCTCACACGTGATGTTTATATGTGCTGTTCATTTAATACCAAAAATCCAGTGTTAATTACATATTAGTTCACACAATGTTGCCTCACAGAAATAGTCGTATCTTTGTCTCAGCAGTTACATAAATATTACAATGCCTGATTCGCTGACTTGTTTAACCTTTGCTTTACACCGAATAAACACGACTTGTAACTAGAACATGAGAGATGCAGACGTGTCAAGGAAACGGAATCCTTTTAGTCAACTGAAATGTGGAGTGGGGCAATACTCAAACATTTACATAACACAAATGGATTTAGGTTGTGTCACAATCTTGCTCCTCGGTTTCCTGCATGAAATACAGTGACGGTGCCACAATGTGTTGCCCTGGGCAGTGTTTGGACACATTCAGCAAGATGATGGAATCTCTCTGAAGAAATTATAGCAACATTGTCTCCGCTCAAGACATGGAGCTGAAGTTTGAAAATGTTTGTATTCAAAAAGCAATATGTTTACTTGACTTCTTGATTTAGTGCTTTACTATACTCTGCTCTTCTAAATACACTCACAGCTTTCCTGCAGACTAGGCAGCAATAAAGTACATGTTTGGGGTTTTACATATCCCGTATTGTATTGTATTGTATGTCTTTATTTATATAGCGCCATTAATGTACATAGCGCTTCACAGTAGTAATACATGTGGTAATCGAATAAATAACAGATAATATAAATAACTGTATTCAATGTGGAGGAGTCGTCTTCCCTTTGCTGATGGAGATTGAAGCTCTGTTTATTGGAATGTCCCCTTAAAATAAAATCATTTCTGACTTCCTCACAATGTATTGAAAATGGGGACAACACAATAAAGACAAAAAGGTTAATATCTCTTAATATGATTAGTTATTATTAGTAAGACTTACTTTATTATTGTTTGAGCTGATCCGGTTAGAAATGTGCGAGCCACGTTTAGAGAGCACTGGGCTAGATCCCCAGGCGTCCGGTAAATGAGGGGTTATAACGTGACTTTACCTAATTAGGTAACGGATGTTCTTTGTAATGGCTAACGGGTATACCCAAAGCTAATTATATGCAAAAATAACGTCAGTTTATCAAAGTATTAACTGTGATTTTCATGTCTCAGAGACGCGTCTCCAATACACGGCGCATGTGCACTGGTCAAACTTCAAGGCGCGTTATCAAGGCAGCGCAATTAACGGAAATCTTCATGGGCGTTTCCAAAAGCTAGTGCAAATCTTGTTATAATATTGAGAAATGTATCGTTTTTACACTTATTAACTTTTTCACTTAATTATATGATATATTATGTAATAAAGCATGTATAAAGTATGGGTGTACAATAATGTATATCCATACAGTACATATCTAAACAATAGTAATGAACACATCATTTTTATTAATGTACAATTAAAATAAAAAGAAATGCTTTATTTATTGAAGTTGTACATTAATAAAAAATGAAATATCAATTTATATTGTTGAGGTATGTATGGATATACATTATTGTACACCCATACTGAATACAGTCATTATTACATTATATACCATATTAGTTCACACAAAAATATCACTTTAATCACTAAAAACCATAACATACTTTATGATGTGTTTCAGACATTTATAAGATCCTTAATATATATCTTTGCATGGCACGTGTAACTTTTTGTAATGAAAGGGTTAAGTCCTATACTCATTACATGGCTTTTCGGCTATTCCCAGAAATAACTTAATGATAATCTGGATTTGGATGTGAGTAATGGCAGCTTTTGGAAGGTGCTAAATATCGTTGGGTTATTAGCATCACATTAACGTGAACAGAGGTCTCAGGATGTCCGTAGTTAGGCAAACTGCTCATTACCATATGATTTGGATATGAGGAAGCCGAATGTCCGTTAAAATGTACCGTTC
Source organism: Ascaphus truei (assembly GCF_040206685.1). Lineage (NCBI taxonomy): Eukaryota > Metazoa > Chordata > Amphibia > Anura > Ascaphidae > Ascaphus > Ascaphus truei. The sequence continues at coordinate 4,052,678 of NC_134495.1, forward strand.
CATTCTCTTAACGGCAAATGGCAGAACATTGTATCACTACGCGCCTTTGGGGACTTGCGTTACATAAAATTGACATTTACAGAACTTTAAAAAATTTGTGACCTTCTGAGGATCTACCCCATAGTACATACCAGCCGCTGGCGCAGCGGAAGGACAGCTAAAGGGTGTGAACCATTTGCTGCCGTTCTCTGATGTTAAAGCTGCTCTATTTCAATCTGAAACTCCCCAGCCCTTTATCCACTGCACCCAATTTCCCTACTCTATCTGTCCATGAAATGCCTGTGTGTGACGGTGTAACCCTGCTCTTTTAATGTAACCACGTATTGTTATAACTCTGTGCCCGGAACATGCGTGAAAACGAGGCAACTCTCAATGTATTACTTCCTGGTAACACGTTTTATAAAAAAATAATCATTTAGGCGCAACAAATGGTGTGAAAAAACACAAAGGAAACAATATCCGGTAATGTTGAATTTCTATGTGAATTTGGAACACAATAAGTTATAGTGATTGCACTCACAAACATTTAACTTAAATTGTGGCCAAATGTAACGCCCAGTGTGGGTGATCCTCCTGGGATCCTGCAATGTAACGCCCAGTGTGGGTGATCCTCCTGGGATCCTGCAATGTAACGCCCAGTGTGGATGATCCTCCTGGGATCCAGTAATGTAATGCCCAGAGTGGGCGATCCTCCCGGCATCCCGTAATGTAATGCCCAGTGTGGGTGATCCTCCTGGGATCCTGCAATGTAACGCCCAGTGTGGGTGATCCTCCTGGGATCCCGTAATGTAACGCCCAGAGTGGGTGATCCTCCCGGCATCCCGCAATGTAACGCTCAGTGTGGATGATCCTCCTGGGATCCCGTAATGTAACGCCCAGTGTGGGTGATCCTCCTGGGATCCCGTAATGTAACGCCCAGAGTGGGCGATCCTCCCGGCATCCCGTAATGTAATGCCCAGTGTGGGTGATCCTCCTGGGATCCCGCAATGTAATGCACAGTGTGGGTGATCCTCCCGGGATCCCGCAATGTAATGCCCAGTGTGGGTGATCCTTCTGGGATCCCGCAATGTAATGCCCAGTGTGGGTGATCCTTCTGGGATCCCGCAATGTAATGCCCAGTGTGGGTGATCCTCCTGGGATCCCGCAATGTAACGCCCAGTGTGGGTGATCCTTCTGGGATCCCGCAATATAATGCCCAGTGTGGGTGATCCTCCTGGCATCCCGCAATGTAACGCCCAGTGTGGGTGATCCTCCCGGCATCCCACGATGTAATGCCCAGTGTGGGTGATCCTCCCGAGATCCCGCAATGTAATGCCCAGTCTGGGTGATCGTCCTGGGATCCGCAATGTAATGCCCAGTGTGGGTGATCCTCCTGGGATCTCGCAATGTAACTCCCAGTGTGGGTGATCCTCCTGTCATCCCGTAATGTAACGCCCAGTGTGGGTGATCGTCCTGGGATCCGCAATGTAATGCCCAGTGTGGGTGATCCTCCTGGGATCCCGTAATGTAACGCCCAGTGTGGGTGATCCTCCCGGCATCCCGTAATGTAACGCCCAGTGTGGGTGATCCTCCTGGCATCCCGTAATGTAACGCCCAGTGTGGGTGATCGTCCTGGATCCGCAATGTAACGCCCAGAGTGGGTGATCCTCCCGGCATCCCGCAATGTAACGCTCAGTGTGGATGATCCTCCTGGGATCCCGTAATGTAACGCCCAGTGTGGGTGATCCTCCTGGGATCCTGTAATGTAACGCCCAGAGTGGGCGATCCTCCCGGCATCCCGTAATGTAATGCCCAGTGTGGGTGATCCTTCTGGGATCCCGCAATGTAATGCACAGTGTGGGTGATCCTCCTGGGATCCCGCAATGTAATGCCCAGTGTGGGTGATCCTTCTGGGATCCCGCAATGTAATGCACAGTGTGGGTGATCCTCCCGAGATCCCGCAATGTAATGCCCAGTCTGGGTGATCGTCCTGGGATCCGCAATGTAACGCCCAGTGTGGGTGATCCTCCTGGCATCCCGTAATGTAATGCCCAGTGTGGGTGATCGTCCTGACATCCGTAATGTAATGCCCAGAGTGGGTGATCCTCCCGGCATCCCGACAGCCCTGGTACCACTTATCCTAGAACCTCTTAGGCATGGGAAATAAAGTGCAATAGGGAGCAACATTGTGCCACACGCATATTTCTAAAAATGTATCTATGTGATGTAGCATTCACATGAAATACAAGTCTTATTGCTTTCCTGCCTTACATTCAATAAGGCGGAGCTGGGAGGCTGGGTGTGGGGCGTTGCCAGCGTCCGTCCGCACTGCAGAGTTTCTGCCCTCCTGTGATGACTTCGGGGGATCCCCGTGCCTCTCATCGCCAGTATCCCCCTCTGTAGAGATCATGACATTTGCTCTGCTGGGGTCTTGCTGCAGTAGACCCTCATACATTTAACATAACGAAAGCTCTGACTTCCGGTGGTCCTCAGACAGTGAACCATCCTCAGCTTTTGGCATTTTCCTGGAGGAATATTGGCTGTTGAAAATCTTAAATCTAAAAATTGGCATGGTGACCAGTATCCTTTTGTGTTCCTCTATGGCAGCAACTGTTCTAATTACAGGTATAATATGATTGCAAAAGTAACTGTGATCATTATTATATTGTTTGTACATCGCACAAACATATTTTGTAGCGCAGTACAATGGTGGATGGAGGACAATAACATACAAGAATAGTACATCAGTAACTTGACAACGATTTTAAACAATAGGAAATTGGGTCTCTGCCCCAAAGGGTTCCCAAAAACCAGCACAATGTTTCGGGTGGATATAATCTCCCTCCCTCCCAGGCACTTGATAAATTTATTTTTATTTATAAAATGTGTTACCAGGAAGTAATACAGTGAGAGTCACCTCTCGTTTCAAGTATGTCCCGGGCACAGAGTTATAATGACAAATACATGGTTACAAATACATGGTTACATTAAGTAAACAGGGTTATACATCTTATACTATATTAGTGAAAGCACTGTATGTTTGCCTGCCTGGATGTCCGGTGTCCCTAGCGGCAATCTCATTGGTTCCTTGGGCCGCCCGCCCCCGCACACCTCTCATTGGCCTCACACACTCACACCACCCCCTTGGCCCGCCCCCCACACCTCTCATTGGCCTGAGGCGGAGTGACGGGCCAAAGATCCAAAAAAAAAAATCACACACACACACACACACACACACACACACACACACACACACACACACACACACACACACACACACACACACACACACACACACACACACACACACACACACACACACACACACACACACACACACACACACACACACACACACACACACAGTGTTACATACATTAGCGGGGCTCACAGTGTTAGCAGCACATCTCTGCTCTCTTCCCCACCGGTCCCGGAGGCTCCGCCTCTTCCTCCGCCTCTCCCTGTTTCCCGCGATTTCACCCCCCCCCCTCCACGTGGGAGCTGCCGGACGGGTGAGTGAGTGGCCGGACGGGTGAGTGAGCGGTCTTCACGTCCCCTCACCCCCCTTCACCTCCCCTCACTCACTTCCCCTCCACCCCCCCCGGCGCCGTTACACTCAGCGGGGGAGCGGAGTGATCACCTCCCCTCACTCACTTACCCTCCACCCCCCCCGGCGCCGCTACAGTCAGCGGGGGAGCGGAGTGATCACCTCCCCTCACTCACTTCCCCTCCACCCCCCCCCCCGGCGCCGCTACAGTCAGCGGGGGAGCGGAGTGATCACCTCCCCTCACTCACTTCCCCTCCACCCCCCCCGGCGCCGCTACACTCAGCGGGGGGAGCGGAGTGATCACCTCCCCCTCACTCACTTCCCCTCACTCACTTCCCCTCCACCCCCCCCCCCCCGGCGCCGCTACACTCAGCGGGGGAGCGGAGTGATCACCTCCCCTCACTCACTTCCCCTCACTCACTTCCCCTCCACCCCCCCCCCGGCGCCGCTACAGTCAGCGGGGGAGCGGAGTGATCACCTCCCCTCACTCACTTCCCCTCCACCCCCCCCCCCCCGGCGCTGTTACAGTCAGCGGGGGAGCGGAGTGATCACCTCCCCTCACTCACTTCCCCTCCACCCCCCCCCCCCGGCGCCGCTACAGTCAGCGGGGGAGCGGAGTGATCACCTCCCCTCACTCACTTCCCCTCCACCCCCCCCCCCCGGCGCCGTTACAGTCAGCGGGGGAGCGGCCACAAGACGCTGCCTCCCGCCTCAGATCCACGTGGGACGGGTGAGTGAGCGGCCTTCACCCAACCCTCACCCACCCCTCACTACACTTCCCCTCCCTTCCACATCCCCTCCACCTCCCCTCCACCCCTCCTCCACCCCCCCTCCACCCCCCCACCTCCCCTCCACCCCCCCTCCACCTCCCCTCACCCACCCCTCACTACACTTCCCCTCCCTTCCACCTCCCCTCCACCTCCCCTTCACCCCCCCTTAACCTTCCCTCCACCCCCCCCTTAACCTCCCCTCCACCCCCCCCTTCACCTCTGCTCCACCCCCCCCCCCCTTCACCTCCGCTCCACCCCCCCTTCACCTCCCCTCCACCCCCCCCCCTTCACCTCCCCTCCACCCCACCTTCACCCCCACCTTCACCCCCCTTCACTCCCCCTTACAACCTCCCACCACCTCCCCCCCCTTCCCACCTTCCCACCACCTCCCCCCTCTTCCCACCACCTCCCCCCCCTTTCCACCGCCCCCCCTTCCCACCTCCCACCTTCCCACCACCTCCCCCCCCTTCCCACCACCTCCCCCCCTTCCCACCTCCCCCCCCCTTCCCACCACCTCCCCCCCCTTCCCACCTCCCCGCTCCTCCCCCCTTCCCACTACCTCCCCCCTCCTCCCCCCTTCCCACCACCTCCCCCTTCCTCCCCCCTTCCCACCACCTCCCCCCTCTTCCCCCCTTCCCACCACCTCCCCCCTTCCCCTCCTCCATCTCCCCCCTTCCCCTCCTCCATCTCCCCCCTTCCCCTCCTCCACCTCCCCCCTCCTCCACCTCCCCCCTTCCCTTCCTACACCTCCCCCCTTCCCCTCCTCCCTCCTCCACCTCCCCCCTTCCCCTCCTACACCTCCCCCTTCCCCTCCTCCACCTCCCCCCTTCCCCTCCTCCACCTCCCCCCATCCCCTCCTCCACCTCCCCCCTTACCCTCCTCACCTCCCCCCTTACCCTCCTCACCTCCCACCTTACCCTCCTCACCTCCCCACTTCCCCTCCTCCACCTCCCCCCTCTCCCCTCCACCCCCTTCCCCCTCCACCCCCTCTTTCCCCCCCTTTCCCTCCTCCCCCACCTTTCCCCCCCTTTTCCCCTCCCCCACCTTTACCCCCTTTCCCCCTTCACCCCTCCCCCTTCACCCTTTCCCCCACCTCCCACCTTCACCCTTTCCCCCACCTCCCCCCCCTCCCCCCTTCTCCTCCCCCCTTCCCCTCCTCCCCCACCTCCCTCTTCCCCCTTCCTCTCCTCCACCTCCCCCCCCCCCCCCCCCCCCCCCCCCCCCCCCCCCCCCCCCCCCCCCCCCCCCCCCCCCCCCCCCCCCCCCCCCCCCCCCCCCCCCCCCCCCCCCCCCCCCCCCCCCCCCCCCCCCCCCCCCCCCCCCCCCCCCCCCCCCCCCCCCCCCCCCCCCCCCCCCCCCCCCCCCCCCCCCCCCCCCCCCCCCCCCCCCCCCCCCCCCCCCCCCCCCCCCCCCCCCCCCCCCCCCCCCCCTCCCCCCCCCCCCCCCCCCCCCCCCCCCCCCCCCCCCCCCCCCCCCCCCCCCCCCCCCCCCCCCCCCCCCTCCCTTCACCTCCTGTCACCACCCCCCCCCTTCGCCTCCTGTCACCCCCCTCCTGTCACCCCCCCCCTCCCTTCACCTCCTGGCAACCCCCTCCACCTCCCGTCACCCCCCCTTCACCTCTCCCCCTTCACCTCCCCTCACCCCCCCTTCACCTCCCCTCCGCCCCCCCTTCACTTCATACAATAAACCATTTTTATACAACATCGTATTACATTTTCTTCCATCTTTCTTTTCAACATTATTATCCAACCTTTCCAACAAATAGTCACCTATTGTTCCACCATTTATAAATAATACTACCTGTTACGCATTTACATCCCGGGCAACGCCGGGTCTCTCAGCTAGTAATATATAAAAACATAGCATGCACAGTTAGAGATAATATATATTATAGGCGTATGTAACAGTTACAGACCAGATTAAATGCGAGACCACTTTAGTTTTGAAAGAACTTAGACTGGTGGCGGCTGTGAGAGTCTCCGTAGATTGCTCCAGGTGTGAGGTGCGCGGTGTGAGGTGCGCGGTGTGAGGTGCGCGGTGAGAGGTGCGCGGTGTGAGGTGCGCGGTGAGAGGTGCGCGGTGTGAGGTGCGCGGTGTGAGGTGCGAGGTGTGAGGTGCGCGGTGTGAGGTGCGCGGTGTGAGGTGCGCGGTGTGAGGTGCGCGGTGAGAGGTGCGCGGTGAGAGGTGCGCGGTGTGAGGTGCGCGGTGAGAGGTGCGCGGTGAGAGGTGCGCGGTGTGAGGTGCGCGGTGTGAAGTGCGCGGTGTGTGAGGTGCGCGGTGTGAGGTGAGCGGTGAGAGGTGCACGGTGTGGAGGTGCGCGGTGTGAGGTGCGCGGTGAGAGGTGCGCGGTGTGAGGTGCGCGGTGTGAGGTGCGCGGTGTGAGGTGCGCGGTGTGAGGTGCGCGGTGAGAGGTGTGAGGTGCGCGGTGTGAGGTGCGCGGTGTGAGGGTGCGCGGTGTGAGGTGCGCGGTGAGAGGTGCGCGGTGTGAGGTGCGCGGTGTGAGGTGCGCGGTGTGAGGTGCGCGGTGAGAGGTGCGCGGTGTGAGGTGCGCGGTGCGCGGTGCGAGGTGCGCGGTGCGAGGTGAGAGGTGCGCAGTGAGAGGTGCGCGGGTGAGAGGGTGCGCGGTGTGAGGTGCGCGGTGTGAGGTGCGCGGTGAGAGGTGCACGGTGTGAGGTGCGCGGTGTGAGGTGCGCGGTGTGAGGTGCGCGGTGTGAGGTGCGCGGTGTGAGGTGCGCGGTGTGAGGTGCGCGGTGTGAGGTGCGCGGTGAGAGGTGCGCGGTGAGAGGTGCGCGGTGTGAGGTGCACGGTAAGAGAAGGAAGTGCGGCCGGATACTTTGTTGAACCTCAGGACCGCGAACAATCGTGATGAAGGTAAGCCTGAATAGGAAGCAGAAATTATGTTTTGTCTCATCCCTGCCTTTGACACATTGGGCCGATCCACTGTCTGGATGAATCCAAACTGCGGGAGTACGAACTTGCCCATTCCAACAATACTTTAACACACATTCCCAGCTAGCTCAAACTCCCACACCCACCACATAATCTATCTATCTATCTTATACTATATTAGTGAAAGCACTGTATGTTTGCCTGCCTGGATGTCCGGTGTCCCTAGCGGCAATCTCATTGGTCCCTTGGGCCGCCCGCCCCCGCACACCTCTCATTGGCCTCACACACTCACACCACCCCCCTTGGCCCGCCCCCCACACCTCTCATTGGCCTGAGGCGGAGTGACGGGCCAAAGATCCAAAAAAAAAAAACACACACACACACACACACACACAGTGTTACATACATTAGCGGGGCTCACAGTGTTAGCAGCACATCTCCTGCTCTCTTCCCCACCGGTCCCGGAGGCTCCGCCTCTTCCTCCGCCTCTCCCTGTTTCCCGCGATTTCACCCCCCCCCCCTCCACGTGGGAGCTGCCGGACGGGTGAGTGAGCGGCCGGACGGGTGAGTGAGCGGTCTTCACGTCCCCTCACCCCCCTTCACCTCCCCTCACTCACTTCCCCTCCACCCCCCCCGGCGCCGTTACACTCAGCGGGGGAGCGGAGTGATCACCCTCCCCTCACTCACTTACCCTCCACCCCCCCCCGGCGCCGCTACAGTCAGCGGGGGAGCGGAGTGATCACCTCCCTCACTCACTTCCCCTCCACCCCCCCCCCCCCGGCGCCGCTACAGTCAGCGGGGGGAGCGGAGTGATCACCTCCCCTCACTCACTTCCCCTCCACCCCCCCCCCCGGCGCCGCTACAGTCAGCGGGGGAGCGGAGTGATCACCTCCCCTCACTCACTTTCCCTCCCACCCCCCCCCCCCCCCGGCGCCGCTACAGTCAGCGGGGGGAGCGGAGTGATCACCTCCCCTCACTCACTTCCCCTCCACCCCCCCGGCGCCGCTACACTCAGCGGGGGAGCGGAGTGATCACCTCCCTTCACTCACTTCCCCTCACTCACTTCCCCTCCACCCCCCCCCCCCCGGCGCCGCTACACTCAGCAGGGGAGCGGAGTGATCACCTCCCCTCACTCACTTCCCCTCACTCACTTCCCCTCCACCCCCCCCGGCGCCGCTACAGTCAGCGGGGGAGCAGAGTGATCACCTCCCTCACTCACTTCCCCTCCACCCCCCCCCGGCACCGTTACAGTCAGCGGGGGAGCGGAGTGATCACCTCCCCTCACTCACTTCCCCTCCACCCCCCCCCCCCGGCACCGCTACAGTCAGCGGGGGAGCGGAGTGATCACCTCCCCTCACTCACTTCCCCTCCACCCCCCCCCCGGCGCCGCTACAGTCAGCGGGGGAGCGGAGTGATCACCTCCCCTCACTCACTTCCCTCACTCACTTCCCCTCCACCCCCCCCGGCGCCGCTACAGTCAGCGGGGAGCGGAGTGATCACCTCCCCTCACTCACCTTCCCCTCCACCCCCCCGGCGCCGTTACAGTCAGCGGGGGAGCGGCCACAAGACGCTGCCTCCCGCCTCAGATCCACGTGGGACGGGTGAGTGAGCGGCCTTCACCCAACCCTCACCCACCCCTCACTACACTTCCCCTCCCTTCCACATCCCCTCCACCCCCCCCTCCACCTCCCCTCCACCCCCCCTCCACCTCCCCTTCACCCCCCCACCCCCCCACCTCCCCTCCACCCCCCCTCCACCTCCCCTCACCCACCCCTCACTACACTTCCCCTCCCTTCCACCTCCCCTCCACCTTCACCTCCCCTTCACCCCCCCCTTAACCTTCCCTCCACCCCCCCCTTAACCTCCCCTCCACCCCCCCCCTTCACCTCTGCTCCACCCCCCCCCCCTTCACCTCCCCTCCACCCCCCCCTTCACCTCTGCTCCACCCCCCCCCTTCACCTCCCCTCCTTCACCTCCCCTCCACCCCACCTTCACCCCCACCTTCACCCCCCTTCACCTTCCCTTCACTCCCCCTTACAACCTCCCACCACCTCCCCCCCTTCCCACCTTCCACCACCTCCCCCCTCTTCCCACCACCTCCCCCCCTTCCCACCTCCCACCTTCCCACCCCCCTTCCCACCACCTCCCCCCCTTCCCACCACCTCCCCCCTTCCCACCTCCCCCCCCTTCCCACCACCTCCCCCCCCTTCCCACCTCCCCGCTCCTCCCCCCTTCCCACTACCTCCCCCCTCCTCCCCCCTTCCCACTACCCTCCCCCCTCCTCCCCCCTTCCCACCACCTCCCCCCTCCTCCCCCCTTCCCACCACCTCCCCCCTCTTCCCCCCTTCCCACCACCTCCCCCCTTCCCCTCCTCCATCTCCCCCCTTCCCCTCCTCCATCTCCCCTTCCCTCCTCCACCTCCCCCCTCCTCCACCTCCCCCCTTCCTTCCTACACCTCCCCCCTTCCCCTCCTCCCTCCTCCACCTCCCCCCCCTTCCCCTCCTACCACCTCCCCCCTTCCCCTCCTCCACCTCCCCCCTTCCCCTCCTCCACCTCCCCCCTTCCACCTCCCCCCTTACCCTCCTCACCTCCCCCCTTACCCTCCTCACCTCCCACCTTACCCTCCTCACCTCCCCACTTCCCCTCCTCCACCTCCCCCCTCTCCCCTCCACCCCCTTCCCCCCTCCACCCCTCTTTCCCCCTTTCCCTCCTCCCCCACCTTTCCCCCCTTTTCCCCTCCCCCACCTTTACCCCCCCTTTCCCCCTTCACCCCTCCCCCTTCACCCTTTCCCCCACCTCCCACCTTCACCCTTTCCCCCACCTCCCCCCCCCTCCCCCTTCTCCTCCCCCCTTCCCCTCCTCCCCCACCTCCCTCTTCCCCCTTCCTCTCCTCCACCTCCCCCTTCCTCCCTTCACCTCCTGTCACCACCCCCCCCCCCCTTCGTCTCCTGTCACCCCCCTCCTGTCACCCCCCCCCTCCCTTCACCTCCTGGCAACCCCCTCCACCTCCCGTCACCCCCCCCTTCACCTCTCCCTCTTCACCTCCCCTCACCCCCCCCTTCACCTCCCCTCCGCCCCCCCTTCACCTCCCCCTCACCATCCCCCCACCACCCCCCCTCACCACCCATCCTCACCTCCCCTCCGACCTCCCCTCCGCCCCCCTTTCACCTCCCCTCACCACCCCTCCGACCTCACCTCCCCTCCTTCAACGCCTTTCATCCGCCCTCCCGCCTCTGCCTTTCGCCCACCCACACTTCTGCCTTTCACCCGCCCACCGCTCACATCCCCGCGCCACACAGCCGCCGCACGCACTAAACAGACCTGCCACACTCGACACACACCCGCCGCCCTCTCACCCACCCCACACACTCGACACACACATGCCGCATCCTGCCCCTACGCAACAATATCACTGACCAGCTGTCACCTGCACTCGCCACACACCCGCCGTCTCACACCCTAGCAGGACCCCGACCCACAGCCAGCACTCACTACCCACGCGCCACCCGTACTGAACACCCACCCGCCGCCTCACACACGCTCACACCCTAGCAGGACACATGCCTCACATTTTCACATCACTTATGTCACCAAAATATACATTGTACTGTGGTGTGTTTACAATAAACCATTTTTATACAACATCGTATTACATTTTCTTCCATCTTTCTTTTCAACATTATTATCCAACCTTTACAACAAACAGTCACCTATTGTTCCACCATTTATAAATAATACTACCTATTACGCATTTACATCCCGGGCAACGCCGGGTCTCTCAGCTAGTAGGGATATATTTCTCAAACTGTCGTATGTGTGTTTGCCTGACTGTCCTGTCCCTAGGCAATCACATTTGACCTTTGGCCCGTCACTCCGCCTCAGGCCAATGAGATGGCTCCCTGGGCCTACCCGCCCCCGCACACCTCTCATTGGCCTGAGGCGGAGTGACGGGCCAAAGGTCCAACACACACACACACACACACACACACACACACACACACACACACACACACACACACACACACACACACACACACACACACACACAAACCCGTGTCTCTGCCCTCCCTTCCCGCATTGCCTCCAAGCTCACACCCCGGCCGCTACAGTCAGCGGCGCCCGGGACAAAGCGGGGGAGTGGACAGCCGGCCGGGGAAGCGGCCAAAACACGCTGCCTCCCGCCTCAGATCCACGTGGGAGCGGCCGGGACGGGTGAGGGAGCGAGCGGGCGGACGGGTGAGGGACGCGAGCGACGCATGCACGCGCCCCCTTCTGCAGACGTCCACAACAGACGGAAGGTTTGGGGGGGGAGGGCAGACGGAAAGTTTCAGGGGGGGGGTAGAAGGAAGGTTTCGGGGGGGGGGGCAGACGGGAGGTTTTGGGGGGGGGGGCAGACGGAAGGTTTCGGGGGGGGCAGACGGGAAGGTTTCGGGGGGGGGTCAGACGGAAGGTTTCGGGGGGGGGGGCAGATGGAAGGTTTCGGGGGGGGGGGGGCGACCGGCAGACACTGGGGGAAGGGGGAGAAAGCGGCCACATGATACATTGTCACTTACCTCCCCCCCCTCACCTCCCGCACCCCCCCCCACACCTCCCGCACCCCCTCCTCTTCCCCCCATCCCTTCCCCCCAACTCCCCTCCCCCCACTTCCCTTCCTCCCCCTTCACCTCCCCCCATCCCCCTCCCCTCCCCCTTCACCTCCCCCCTCCACTTCCCCTCCCCCCTTCACCTCCTGTCACCCCCCCCTTCACCTCCCGTCACCCCCCCCCCACTTCCCCTCCCCTCACCGCCCCCCTTCACCTCCCCTCACCTCCCCTCCGCCTCCCCTCACCACCCCCCTTCACCTCCCCTCACCCCCCCCTCACCCCCCCCTTCACCTCCCTCACCCCCCCTTCACCTCCCTTCCTTCCCCCTTCACCTCCCCTCCTTCAACGCCTTTCGGCCGCCCTCCCGCCTCTGCCTTTCGCCCACCCGCCCTTCTGCCTTTCACCCGCCCACCGCTCACACCCCTGCGCCACACAGCCGCCGCACGCACTGAACAGACCTGCCACACTCGACACACACCTGCCGCCTCCTGCCCCCTACGCAACAACATCACTGACCAGCTGTCGCCCGCACTCGCCACATACCCGCCGCCTCACACCCTAGCAGGACCCCGACCCACAGCCAGCACTCACTACCCCACGCGCCACCCGTACTGAACACCCACCCGCCGCCTACACACGCTCACACCCTAGCAGGACACACACCTCACATTT